>NC_140166.1:184301897-184404397 GCF_963971535.1 Notolepis coatsorum | reverse complement strand
TGTGCATGTTGAACGTTGCTTATCCGTTTAGTGTGCATTTTGTGTGTGTGTGTGTGTGTGTGTGTGTGTGTGTGTGTGTGTGTGTGTGTGTGTGTGTGTGTGTGTGTGTGTGTGTGTGTGTGTGTGTGTGTGTGTGTGTGTATGTATGTGTGAGAGAGAGATAGAGCGAGAGAGGGCCGGGGTAGAAGGGAGAGAGAAAAAAGGGAGAAAGAGAGAATGGAGGGTGAGAGAAAGAGAGAGAGGGAGCTAGAGGAAGAGAGAGAGAAAAAAAGAGGGAGGGAGAGAGACAGAGAGACTATAGCAGCTGGTGCTGTGTGCTTCCCAGTGCCATTAGACTAGGAGTAGTGTTATGCTACATCCTTGGTTAGTGTTGAGGGTGAGTTGGGGTAAGTCAGGTTGGAGGTGAACTAGGAGGGTTCAGAGACGAGGAGGTAGCCAGTGTGATTAGAACAGCGCCTGACACCCCCCAAAAATGCTTTGCGTGCTCCCATGCTGGCTATTGTAGTCTGGTATTCAAGAAATGCAGTTGACCAGTGTGTGCGTGTGTGTGTGTGATCTCCACTGTAATAGATAGCCAGGCAGTGTTGTGGAGCTCATGACATGTCCAACGAACCTCTGTAAACATGTGAATACTGTATATTTGATATACTGTAATCTGTGGATTCAAATACAGTATTTAAAATAAAGTGTGTGTGTGCCACTTAGGGTCTTCAGATGACATTGCTTATTAGACTAAAAGCAGTTAAGACAGAAGAGGACCAATTGTTTCACCTGGTAAATAGTTGTATAGTCACACATCATATACAACAGAGTATAGGTTGCTTAGCGATATTACCCCCAACAACATTGTAAGGACTCACCACCACTCAGTTGCTGCAGCATCATTGCTATCTAGTGGAAAAACTATGTAAGGACATGTGCTCAAATAGTACACTCAACAGTAAACTCAAAATGCATTCAATGAAACATTATCCCCAAATGAAACATTATATGGAATTCAGTGAACAGAAGAATTCCAAATATTCCCCCATCGGGTCATCCAGATAATAGGGTTGAATTGAGGGGGTGGGGCCCAAACAGATCCAGAGCACATTCATTATTTTATCTGGCCCTACTCACGCTATCCCTGCTCCACATTCAGGGGAATCCCCCTCTTTTGTCTTTGACCCCAGCATTCCTCTTAGCAGATTCCAGGTCAGCGTGTATGTGTTCTCTCACAGCGTTATACGACCCTCAGCCCTGTAGTTATGTGGGCTGAGTAACTTGAAAGAGGAAACCTATACCAGTTCTCCTGGCTTCTGTGTCTGATCTAGTTACTGCCAGTTCTCAGGCAGATTCTACTGCTAAACAACCAGGCAGCTTCATATTAGAGTTCATCGCAACATCTTGTAATGTATAAATGGTTTTGATTTTGTAATTTATATGCATGTGTGGACGTTGCATATAATATTTGTTTTGCTACTGCAGACAAAGCTGAAAAGTATAGCCTTGCTCAAAAAAGGTTTCTCTCCATGTATGAATAAAGTTTACTCAATTGAATAGAAATAAATGGAACATTCTCATGGTCTGCCCACAATGTCATTAACCTTGCATTCTGATTAAGCATTATCATTTACATCCATGTGGCCTTGGTATGTTTTGTATCCCATACAGGCCTATACCTTCAAACTGAACAAACTGTCAATACAAGTACGAGGAATGTTAGGAGCTATTGCAGCGTATGTACCGCCACCTATTGGTAGAATGGAGTACTGCAATAATTCACATCTTGTTCTAGGAAAGAGTACCGGTAAGCTTTAAATTCTTTCACAGAACTGTGAAAGAAGCTAAAAGGTAGGTGTACTTTAGTAAAATGGTAGGTGTTTTAAGCACGAATGGAGAAGGAGAATATATTCCATTAAAGTGTCTTAGTTTAAAGGTTAAACAGGTTTGGTGATATAGGTTATATCGTTCCACTCTCCACAACAGGAATCTATATCGACAATATAATAAACATAACAGATTTAAGGTATAACTCACTTTGTAAACTCATATTCCCCTTCCACTTGTAACATAATTATATTGTAAATGGATAATTATACATTATGCTGGCTCTATAAGTAACGAAAAGTAATGAATGCACACAGTATACTGCTGTCCAAATGCTTTATTGGCCCAAATTCAAACATACAACTGGCTCTATCATTTTAACAAAATACTATCCTGCCCAAGTCAAAAACACACCGATATGACAAAATAGTGTTTATTCACAGGAAAGTAAGGCACTGCACAGTGAAACAATGTTATTATGTCCATGATGGTCTTTGCTTCACGATTGTGTTACCATGATTAGAGAACGGGACACGTTTCAGCTTGTGTTAAGTCTCAGCTCATAAAAGTGCTTCTGTACAGTTAGTCAGTTCTACATGAACAAATTACCCAAAGAGTCCTAAATAGAAAAGAACTGTGAGCTAGATGGGAGGGTGTTCCCCTGGTTGAGCCTAGATCAGGACAAGGTAGGAGTGACATCCTCCAGGCTCTCTTCAGGGCTGGGTGTAGCGCAGGTATTTCTTCCCAGACGGCAGATCTTTGGTCGTCACGCCGTTGGGGAAGAGTGCGGTAGCCTCGGCGTCAGACAGAGAGGGGATCACCATCACCTTGTCACCAACCTTAGAGACAAAACAGAAGACACAATAACCATCACCTCGTCACCAGGCTTAAGGTGCTCCCATTGTCGAGCGGACTGTACGCGGACTGGACTCCGCGGACCAATTTCCTACATGTCTCGCGCCAGTTTACACAATTTTTCCCACGCTGTTCAACTTCTGTCATGTCGTCGTCATCCGATGTCAATAAAAAGTATCTTATCTCAGTTTCCAATATTTCGATAATAAAACAGGCAGTTTTACACACTTGAATAACAGGTATATAGGCAGCGAGGTGCAATGTACCGTATAGGCTTGCTCAATGAGGTGGACAGCGCGTGGTGGTGAAATGGAAAACACGCATTGCATGAAATAAAAACACCAGTTTTATTTCGAAATAATGGAAACTGAGATAACAGACTCCATCTCCGTTTCCAATATTTCGATAATAAAACTGGCAGTTTTACACACTTCATTTAGAAAAGATATTCCCTTTTGTGAGTGAAAAAGCGAGTGGTCAGAGTAAAATGCAGATCGGCGTCACATTAAATGCAGGTCGATGTCAACGCCGATCAGCGTTTTGTGTGACACCAAGTGAGCGGACGTCCGCGCATTAGAAAATTGGACCTTCGCACTTGGAGTCCGCTTTGAGTCCGCTCCGTGTACGGTCCGCTCGACTATGGGAGCACCGTTAGAGACAAGACAGAAGACACACAATTACAGGCTGTGTCGTTTTAAATATGTGAACCGAGAGAGAGAGCGATGAAGAGATAGAGGGGGCGAGAGAGAAAGGAGAGAGAGAGAGATAAGAGACAGATAGAGAGTGTGAATGGTCACTTCAACCTTTTATCCAACCCCTTGAAGAGATGAAGGAAACCACTGACTGTGTGTGTGTGCGTTTGTGTGTGTTTGTGTACCTTCCAGTCGACAGGTGTGGCGACCTTCTTCTGCGCGGTGAGCTGCAGAGAGTCAATGACTCGGAGCAACTCATTAAAGTTCCTTCCTGTGGTGGCGGGGTAGAGGATGGACAGCTTCATCTTCTTGTCAGGGCCAATCACAAACACCTGGAGGCGGGACCAGACAAAATGATCAATCAATAATTTCAACAGCTTCAATTATTCTAATGACACAAAATTGACTTGACTTTAACCTCCTAAGCCCTATTTTCTGAAACTCCACCTAAAAATACATACCCAAGTAAATGGAAGATTGCTCCATTTCTACAAGGTCTATTTGCATGTTCTTGGTATCTAGGGACATCTATGGATCTCATAGAATGTATTCCCAGTGTCAGGAATAGTGTGTATATTACTAGGCTTGAGTAAATTGTGATGAACCAAAGGAAAATATCCATTTTCTTTTTTCATCTTTGACTGTGAATAACACCATGCAATAAATTACCAGACATGAGAAATTGCCACTGAGCTCATTCAACACCTTCTTGAGATCACGTGTACAAAAAAAGAATAAAGAATAAGAATAATAAATCTAAGCAAATGAATAAAGGGCAGATGATTAAACAGGAGATTTTGTAGAGACAGTACTGAATTCTGCCATCCGGACACATGCAATTTGAAATATAGAATATCGGCCTATAAATGACCTTATTATGGCCAAGTCGCACATCTATGGATCGGGCCAATACTCCCCTTTCCAATGGCAGAGTTCAATCTGGATTTAGTATCACCAGGCGTGATTCACAAACCGTGAATGAAATCTACTGTAAGTATAGTTACTTTTTTATAATGTAAATTTCTCCGCCATTTTTCATCAGATTGCAATGCCGTTTTTTGCTAGACGTTCGTTCAGGTTTGTGGGATATGATCCAGAAAAATTTTAAAGTCAATCTAGAAGTCAGATGATTGACAGGGGCTGGCGTGAGCTAGGAAGTGTATTTAAAAATGTTTAAGAATTAAGCCCATCGAAAGTCCTGGGTCTCCTCTCCTCATTTCCTTGAGTCAATCCTCGCCTTTTTCCGACTAGATTTCTATAACGATAGGTTATGTAGATAACCTAGTTATATTAGTATAGGCTAAGCTCCCGCTCTGAGCCTTACGAGATACTCCATATCGCCTGTGATACCTAATGTATCTCCCACGAACAAAACACATGCACCCCACCTGTATGGGGCCCGCCCCTTATGGTGGTACCACCCATATAATCATGACTCTGGTCATGACACACCCTTCCTCGCCAAAAACCCGTCCCAGGAAAAGATCCCTCAAGAGGGAACTCAGGGCGCGCAGAGCGGGAGCTTAGCCTATACTAATATAACTAGGTTATCTACATAACCTATCGTTATATTTCGTATGGCATCGCTCCCGCTCTGAGCCTTACGAGATAATGGGGAAGAGCGGGTGCGAGACCCGACAGATGTACCCCCTGAGGACCCGTAAGCCCACATCAAGGGGTGCGGGGAGCCCTGTCACCCCATCCTTCCTAACGAAGGGGGGGCGCAGTCAACTCCACCTGAATGCGAACAAGAGGGAGCCAGAACCCCTTGAACACACCGTACAGGCGGAACCACGTGTGACTCAACACACTGCGGCCCATACCCATACACTCCCGCTACCCGACCAAAGGACGGGAAGCAGGAAAGGCCACAGACCCCAGAACCGCCTGGGAGACAGAACCCCCGGTCATGTCCATGAGGTAAAACCTTACAAAGGGGCCCGGTGAGGACCATGAAGCTGCAGCACAGATGTCCTCCACCGAGGCCCCACCCAGGAGAGCGGCAGAGGCAGCCACCCCACGAGTGGAGTGCGCCCTGACGCCCCCAGGGGGATCCTGCCCAGCCAACGTGTAGCAGAGGGCAATACCCTCGCACAACCAATGGGACAGGCGCTGCTTCGACAGTGCCTTACCAGCACGAGCCCCACCGTAACAGACAAAAAGCTGATCGGTAACCCTGAAGTCCTGAGTACGGCTGAGGTAAAACCCCAAAGCACGGACTGGACATGACAGATGAAGGCCCGCATCTAACTCACTAGTGTGAGGAGGAGGACGAAAAGCCTGAACCACAATATCCCGGGAGCGGAAGGAACTCCGGATATTCTTAGGCACAAAAGCAGGATTAGGTCGCAGAGTGGCACCGCAATCGGTCCGAAAAGACAGGCACTCTGGACGTACCGAGAGAGCACAGAGCTCACCCACGCGTTTAGCGGAAGTGACAGCCAGTAGGAACGCGGTCTTGAAAGACAGCTGTTCCAACGGCGCCTGCTCGAGCGGCTCAAACGGGGCCAAGGACAACCGACCGAGGACCAATTGAAGATCCCAAGTCGGAGCCAAGGAGCGTTGCACCGGCTTAACGCGTCGAGCGCCAAGCAGGAAACGCTTCACAAGAGGGTGGCTGAACAAGACATTCCCCTCAAATCCCTCATGATAGGAGGATATAGCTGCCGCATATACCCTCACTGTCGAAGCCGACAGACTATCAAGGAGAGACTGGAGATAACCCAGAACAGCATCCAGGGGGCAGGAGACTGGGTCCCAGCCCCCCCCCTTACACCATTCTTGGAACGCACGCCACCTGCCCGCGTAAACCGCGACAGTGGAGGGAGCATGCGCACACCGGATGGTATCAACCACTGCGGGATCCATCCTCTCCAGACTCACCCTCCCACCAGCCACACCACCAGGCGTTGACCCAACACCGGAGGCTGGAAAAGCACTCCGTTGTGCTGCGAGAGGGCCGTCGCTGACCACGGAATGACCCAAGGAGGAGCGACCAGAAGCTGGATTAAGACCGGGAACCACACTGACGTGCCCCGGTCCGGTGCGACCAGGATCACCGTCCTGCGCTCCCTCCGTATCCGCTCCAACAGCTGACTCAACAGCTGTACAGGAGGGAAGGCGTACAGAAGACCGGGCGGCCATGGAAAGGTCGAGAAGGCATCCACCCCCAAGGGGGGATGATCCGCTCGACTGAGCGAGAACCACAAGGGGCACTTGTGAGAACGTCGGCACGCAAACAGATCTACCGAGGCCTCCCCGAACCGATCCCAGATCTGTCTGACTATGTCGGGGCGGAGTTCCCACTCGTCGTGACGAGGACCGCCCCGAGACATTATATCCGCCGCCACATTTTCCGTACCAGGAACGTGGAGCGCCCGCAGACTGCGCAGCCTGCGGGATGCCCATAGCAACAGTTCGCGCGCCACCCGGAGCAGGCGGGCGGAACGAGTCCCACCCTGCCTGTTGATATACGCCGCCGCCGTCACATTGTCTGTCCTGATCAAAACATGCTGGCCTACCACCAGGTGGCCGAGCCGTTTGAGGACCAGGAGGACCGCCTTCAACTCCAACACATTGATATGCAGGACAGCTGGGTCGGCATGACCCGTCCAGCTGCCCCCCACTGCGTGGGTCCGAAACGCCCCTCCCCAACCTGTGAGAGAGGCGTCGGTGAAAACCGTGACGTGGGAGCCTCTGCTGCCCATGGGGACCCCAGCGGAGAGGATACCCAGCCTCCCCCAGTGGGCGAGATCCCCCCATATCGACAAAGGAACCGTCAACCGTCTCCCTTTGCCCCACACCGGATCTATTCTCAAAGAGAGAAACCACCTCTGTATCCGCCTCATAAAGAGGAGGCCAAGAGGAACCACCGCGTGGGCCGCCGACATAAGGCCCAGCAGACGCATCACCTGCAGCGCCGTAACCGTCCCTCCCAGACGGAAACCCCCGAGCGCGTGACGGAGATCCCCCCGACGCTGCTCCGAGAGGGTCGCAAGCATGGGCTTCGACCTCAATGTCAAGCCCAAGTACTCCACCTGTTGACTGGGAAGAGGGGTACTCTTCTTCCAATTCACAGCAAAACCCAGGCTGGTGAGGAATTCCACCACCAGTCGAGTATGAGACCTGGCAACCTCCTCTGAACGGCTGAGGAGCAGAATGTCGTCGAGATAGAACAAAACTCGTATCCCCCGACGACGTAAAGGCCCCAGAGCAGCCGCCACGCACTTGGTGAATGTGCGGGGAGCCAGAGAATAACCGAACGGCATTCTGTGGTACTCGTACGCCACGCCCTGAAACAGGAACCGTAGGAACTTCCTGTGAGGAGGGAAAATGGGTATGTGAAAATACGCATCCTTCAGGTCTATGGAGGTGAACCAGTCCCCCCTCCTGACAGCAAGCAGAAGGAGTCGGACGGTCAACATCCTGAATGGTCTCACTACAATCAACCGATTGAACATGGACAGATTCAGTATAGGTCTGACCCCCCCAGTTTTCTTGGGCACCAGAAAATAACGGGAGTAGACGCCTGACATTGCGTCCTCTCTCGGGACCACAACGACGGCCTGCTTCGCCAACAGAGATCGAATCTCGGCGGCCAGGGCTGTCACCGCGCCCGACCCTGACAACAGGGTCGGCACCAAACCTGAGAACGGAGGATGGGGCCGCGCAAACTGCAAAACCAGCCCCGCCTCTAACGTTCTCCTCATCCACCGATTCAAGGGACATTCCCGTCGCCATATGTGAATATAATCCCACAGCGCCCCCGCCGTCAACTGACGCTGGGCCGCAAGGAACAGCAGATAATTGGCCCGGTCCCCCCCGTCGTGCAAAGCACCCAAGGGGGGACCCCGACAGAAAGGGCCGGTTTGATACGGGAGGAGCGGTCATCAAACTTGTGGACACACACTCACCCCCTGAACACCCCTCCAGCACACGCTGAGGAGCCGTTCCGCAGCCAGACACGCAAGGCCTGAGGACCCCATGGGCTCCTACACGCCGAAGCCCTGCAGTGATATTACTACCACTCAAATCACGCCAGCCTCTCCTTTGCAGACCACTGCCGGTTTGACGGGAGTGGGAGGCAACAGCGCAATACCCCGCCTGGCGAGGGCGAAGCCGGGGTAACCCCTGCTGAGCATTCAACAGAAGAGGCACCGAGTCCCCCTGCTGACCACTGAAGCTAGTGGCAGCTGCAACACCAGGTTCCACCCACCCACAACCTGCGGTGTAGGAACCACGCGACGACGGAACATTCTCACGGACAGACCCAGGCTCAGCCATCAACTGGGTGTCAGCCCCTGTCTCCATGAGAAGTGAAGAATGGGGCCGCATACGCTTCAAAGAAGGTTCGCGGCCCGCAGCCAAAGGAGAACGCTCAAAGCCCCGTTTCTGGGGATACCAGAGAGGGGACCGAACGGGGAGCGGGCTGCTCGCGGCAAAATGACGACGGGGTGGTTTACCAACCCCGAAATCACCAAAAATGGCCGATCCCTCGGCCGCCAAGACTGTCGGCCTTGCGAAACCCTGTCGATTCTCCAACCAGGGCACCACTGGCGGGGGAAACATGGCCGCCTGTCGAGGATCTCGCCACAGTCGTTGACGAGACCGTGCTCCCACCCCTGGCTGCACAGCGTGAGGCGGTGTAGGACCCGAATCAAAAACCGCCTGCGCCTCCACAGAACGCCCAAAAAGACTATCTGTGGAAAAAGGAGTCGTGAGGAGAGAAAACCTATCCTCTTCCCCAAGAGGAGACTGCTCCAACCAAAGATGCCTAACAACCAAAGTCGATAGCATCCGAATCCTCCCCGCAGTTATAGCTTGCGACTGAGTCAAGATCTCTATAACACCACAAACATGAATCACGTTCATAGTGTCGGTTGGACTCAAAGACCTACAACCCGACGCCATCTTGGATAGGAAAGTAGCCAGCTGAGCCACAACACTGGCCGCCGCTAAATGCCATCCTGCAGCAGTATACCACTCATCCGTCCATACTGCCACCCTCCGAGCCGACATGCTATCAAGCAACGGCCGGGCGGAACGTCGTTCATCCCCGCCTGGGCACAACAAAGAAGCTACCTGGCTACTTAGCCAAGGTACCCCCGGGCTGCACCCCGTCGTCAGCCCCTTCACCCGCAAAAAAGGTAAATAGAGCTCAGCGAACCCCCCCACACCCACCACCGACTGACCTTCATCAATGAAGGTGGCAAGAGGAGGGAAAAGCGGAATCCCGCGGCGGGGATTATTAGACATTCCAGCGTCAACATCAGTGTTAGCAGAAGAAGCAGCAGTAGCATTAGCATTAGCAGTAGCAGTAGCATTAGCGTCAACAGCATGTTCCAGGATCGCCAAGACATCGCCCACTACAGTGGAACGATCGCCAAGCCGCCCCGGCCCTGGTGCCGAAACATACTCCACAGCACGACCAACACCGACATCGACGCCTACCGACACAGACCTCACCTTTGTACAAGCCGACCCGATAGCCAAACCTTGCACGCTGCTCCTCGGTCCGTCGCCGTCAGCCGAGGAACCACCAGCACAGGTCTGCGTCGTCAAAACAAGCTCCGGAGAATCCAGGGAAACACAATCCTCCGGTAAGCCCTCAACATTATTAATCTTCCTTAATCTTTTCATTTCCGCTAGCTCGCATAGTGCATAGCATCCTGTGCGCTGGGACGAAAATAGAGGAAGGGTGTGTCATGACCAGAGTCATGATTATATGGGTGGTACCACCATAAGGGGCGGGGCCCCATACAGGTGGGGTGCATGTGTTTTGTTCGTGGGAGATACATTAGGTATCACAGGCGATATGGAGTATCTCGTAAGGCTCAGAGCGGGAGCGATGCCATACGAAATATAACTAATATTTCACTAATAACACTTAAAACCATTGGTAAAGAAACGTAGTGCTGAAAATATACACTTTGACTGCCGTTTTGACAGGGTTAGGGTCTTTACTCTTGGCTACATTAGAGAAAGAAAACGCAAGATTAATTCATACATTCTGTAGAGATGGATTTATGGCGCAATGTCATTGTCGATCCGGCACCGGACCGCTCGGGCTTAAGAAGTTAAACACTCACCTTTAACACTTTGCATGCCACGCCCGAGATTTCTCGGGTTTACCCCCCGGGGGTTGAATGCCCACTCACGAGAAATTCAGCTACCTCAGGCGTTCAGATGTGAAAAAAGCACCCCCTATAGTCTCCCAGGTGGTAATTCACCCTTTTGGATTGAACTCAATGAAAATGAATGAGAAAAAAAAACCTGCACTCTACATTTTACTTCTCACTCACGCAGCCGGCATCTACCAGCTTCATGCTGGACTCTCGGAGCCGCGGGGAATATGTGTTTTACTGTATACACGGTGAATCAATAAAAAGATCGATTTTTTCGAATGGCGATCAGGAATTGGAATAATCCATTTGGATACCATCTGATCTCAGGTAAGGAATCTATGTTACAAGTCTAAGGATAATCAAGACTCGTTTTCACGGATATATAAGCTTTTATGTGATTATGTGATATCGCTGTTTGACTGTGCGCGCCGTCAGGAAATAGGAGAAGCGATTTTCAGCGCGCGCCACGAGCGTGCATGCGTACACATATACTATCGATAATCTAGCGTTTATTTGAAAACGATTCATAAATAGGCCGAACAATGACAACGTTCTAGAATATTCCAGTAAAAGGCGATTATCATGGAAACCTCTTTTTTCTGCGTGAAAACGAGGGGTTTTCTAAATGCTATGAAACGGAAATGAACCGATAAAAAAACAATCTGCTTCGACAATGTTGACTGGAAATAGGTCATTGATAATGCGACGGGCAGATTAGACACATAGCCATAATTTAAAACATAGATTAGGCGATATTAACGTTAACATTGAAGTGGCCTTGGGCATTGAAGGGACTAATAAGGAATTAAACTTGGGCAGTCAAAGTGTTAACATTAACTTTAGACACCTTTTAACACCACACCATATTTTATCCATGTATTACTAAAAGATGTTCACTACATCTCTACCTCATTTTTGCATCATTTACATTTTGTACATTGTATAGTGTTTGGTCTTTATTCTTTTTTTACTGTATGAAGCACAATCTCAGGGGGCTCATACAGAACAAGAGCATTTCACTGTAATGTACCTTATATGTGACAAATAAAACAACTTGAAACTTGATAACATGACAAGTGACAATCAGGGCAGACTGGTGGACATAACATGAAAACACCATTATGTAGACATTAAGTTACAAACCACATAAATAGTGGTCAACACAATAGACTGTGTGTGTGAGCAGGCCCTTACACAGCGAGCGGTGAGGGGCAGCCCGTCCTTGTCCAGCTCGTCGGGGTCCAGCATGCCCAGCTGAACAGACAGCTTTCTCTTGTCATCAGCAATGATGGGGAAAGGCAGAGGACAGCTAGCGTCTTTACCGCTGAATGCCATCACATCCTAGACACGAGGACAGCCAGATAATAAAAAGAAAATACATAAATAGCATTTTGAGAACAGTTGTATCCAAATCTGCTTACAGCAAGATGAACGATAGCATATACTGTATAGAGTTTCAGTGGAATTGCATTGCAAGGGAACAGTGCAGGTGATTTCATGTTGCTGTGTTTGCCAACTGAATAAATTGTAGTCCTGTGTTTAGGCCTGTCCATCAAGAGATGTTGCTAGGAATCAGAGAACACTCCCACTTGATGCAGTGCAAGGTTCTTATATTATGAAGGCTTCGTCACCTGCTGCAATGCAAGGTTCTTATATTATGGAGGCTTGGTCACCTGCTGCAGTGCAAGGTTATTGTACTTCACGGTGTCCATGGAAACAATAACTGCCTAACTTGTAAATGTTTAGACAAGCTCCATTTTTCGGTTATTAGCGATACTCTGTATACATCCAATTCAACGTTAGTCTTTTTCTTTTTTTACTAATTTGGTCGTGGATGTCCCAATTTAAAGATCCCCCATCTTATAAATGGCCTTTTCCAGTGGTTTGCATTGTTTTCCAGCAATGTGGGGTTGTACCAACACTGACGTGAAATTTCTACCCAGTCCGATTCCTCCACTTCAGCCGAGACAAGATCCTCCCCCACTAAACCAAGCCATTCTGAATTTACGTCGATCTGTGACGTGTAAGAAATCTGATGTGCATACCTCAGCTCCTTCTGTGGTTGTAGCCACCGCCCACAATCAACAATTCGAGGAAGTTAGTGTAACATTGAAATTATGACCAAAACGGGCAAGCAGCGAATATGTCCTTGCACTCATTTCCTAATGATATCGTGCTCCACAAGCAATGGGCCATGTTAGTTTTTGGATTTTTGCAAAGACAAAGGACTTTATAACGCTGCAGTGATTTCCTGGCTGTTGCTAAAGAAGGGAGCTAGTCTGTACCAAGTCTTCAGGACCGAAAGAAAGTATCGAATCAGTAAGTACATAGAGTACGTCCGACGTAATGAGTTAATTAGCAGTAGGACCTCGTTCATTCATTCGTTTGCGTCAATAGTGTATTAACGTTAGCAGTACTCCTCCGTGTGTGTGTGCATTTCATATGGGAGTTGAAGCTGAGCCATTGGCCATTGATTCACTGTCAGGGTTATATTTATTATGGACAGAAGTTGTCAAATATTTACTCAGCAACTGTCAACTGTCTGCACATGTCAATAGTGTATTAACTAGGGATGCCCCGATCACGTTTTTTGCCACTGATACCGATCACCGATCTTCTATGAGCCATATCGGCCGATACACTGCCGATACCGATCGTTTTGTTCTAGATTAAAAAATGATCTAACCCTAACTAACCTTACTGTCATGCACTTGTCCTAATATACTAACCTACACTGACTGTAGCACCAACATTGTAACAAACATTGTTACTCTGCTGAGTTGTGCCCTTCCTGATGACTTGTCGTACAGAACTTGTAAGTCGCTTTGGATAAAAGAGTCAGCTAAATGATTAACTTTAAATGTAATGTAAATAATATCCATTGTTCAATTAATAAACTGTATGCCTCACTGTGTGGAAAAGACTGGGATCATTCTTTTGTGCAAGGCTCAACTTAAAACATTACTTTCCTAACTTAGTGAAACTAAATGTAACAAATTAACACTGAATTGTTATTTCTTTTTATTAATTATTATATTATATAAAAAAAAAAAAATCTTTAAAAATGTTTTACAGATACCCGAGCCAGCTATTTTAGTGAATATCGGCCTATACCGATCACTGGCCAATTGATCGGGGCATGCCTAGTATTAACGTTACTATTTTGTGGTAGCGTTTCTGCGTTTTGCGATTTTCCTCTGTGCTAGTGGAAACTATCTCTTAGGTAGGCTATAGTGCAGGTGGGTGACTGTCACTCAAAGCGCATTGAGTGATTTTATTTACTTTCCATGGGACCTTTAATACATGTCTAGCAGGCTGCGACGTACAGGTGTAGAGACAGCTCTGCATAGGGTTGTGCATATAATGTACACCATTTGGTAAAGACGTATCCAATTCGCCTTACAGTGAGATGATGCCATATAATGTACGAGTTCTATCAAACAAGGTACCAGTATCAGAATTGAAGAGTGTGGATTTTTAGTGTGGGTGGCCAGAGTGGAAATTAAACCCCCTAATCTGGCAGCATTAGTGCCACGCTGTACCCATTGAGCCATTCGAGACCACTGCACAGAAATTCTGACGTGATTATATGTTGCATTTTTCCCTCTTCAATGACGGGGTTTGTGTGATAAAAGTAGCATGCCTATCCTGACATACGACTGTTTGTAGATTAAGACTACTGGCTAAGCAGAGCGCCCTAACTGTTGATCTCCAGAGAGTCTTATGAACAGTGGGGAATGAATGAATGAATGAATTTTTATTCACACAAATGAATGAATGAATGAATTTTTATTCACACACACACACACGATACATTTTACATGCGAGTATCCTCATGTGATAACATGTCGCAAATTGTGTGCATGTGCCAGGTCTCCCAAGAAGCTATTTAAAGCTTTTGGAGGGAGCCTGAACACAGATACAAACAGAATATGAACAAACAAAACAATAACAAATAAACAAAAACAAACAAACAAAAACAAAACAAAAAAAACAACGTGGGTAGGTTTACACACCTACCTACTAACTGACATATAACAGAGATACATAATACAGACAATTTTATTCCTAAGTTATAATTTTAATTAGAGATATGATTTTAGCAGTTCCTCTTTCAATGATTTTTTAAAGGTTTTAAAGGTATTAGTCATTTTTAGATTTTCATCAAGCTTGTTCCAGATCTGTGGACCCCTGCATGCTATGCTTAGGCTAGCACAATTTAGCCTTCTCCTCTTGCCAGATATAAGATGCTTGTTTCTTGTGTTGTGGATGTGCAGTGGTTGGCAGACTGGGACAAGCTCAGACAGTCTGTGATTCATGTTGTTGACAACTTGATACAAAATTGATGCGTTTTGATGAATGTTAAATTCAGCGAGCCTCAGGAGACCAAAGCGATGGAAAAGAGGCTTTGAGGGCGCTCGATACCCGGACCATGACAGCACTCGTAGTACCCTCTTTTGTAGGCTTTCTAGTTTTTTGAGATGGCTGGGGTACAGGGTTCGAAATTAACGGGGGCTCGGGGCAAAATGCCCTTGAAAATGGACAAAATGCCCCCGAATATCAGTTAAGGGGGGCAGAAAATGCCCCAGACAGTTTACTAATTATATATATGATCTACAGTGCGAGCATTTCCCTTGTATTTGGCCCTAATAATATGTGTGTGTGCGCCACCCGGAAAAATCATTTACTCGAGACGAGTGACGATTACAAAACAGCTCCGCTGTTATAATAGTCCCACATTACACAAGGCGCATAAACGTCCAATCACAGTAGCGCCCGAAAACAAAGTCACGGTACCGGCTTAGGCAAGTTATACATTCAGAATCAGACAACGCAAAAAAATCAGCCAGCCATGAAGCCCATTCATTTTTATTTTGAGCAAAAGAGAGACGAGGAGAAAGAGAGGAATCCGGCTGACATGGCTTTTGAAGTGATATTCGCACGTGTTTTTGCGGGTCCAGTCCCCACGGTATGTTGACAGAATTCGCAAAACACCTTATCGACTGAAGCATAAAAGTCATTAGGATACTGCTCTGCTCTGAATTTAGGGCTTAGTGGGGAATTTCTTCCGACGTTAACGTTAACGACGCACCGAAGCAGCTAGACCATTTCTCCGTGTTGTGTGTAACACGCAGCGGTCCCCGCCTCCTCCCTCCTTGCAACAAACGTTCCACCCAAAAACGGAATTTCTATTTCATGAATGAATGAATGAAAACTTTATTTAACAGATTGCAGAATGGGTACAATACAGTACGGCTCAATACATACAATTGTTAAGGGGATGCAGACCTGAGAAAGACGTTTGTCTTGTTTCCATCAGGGTCATAATGAATTAAATAATTGTATAAAGAATTTTCAATGTTCTGTCATCTAATAATATATTCCATTACCTTTCCTATCTGTATCAAAGTCAAAATGTTGGTATCATAACAACACTACAACATACAAAAGCAGCTTGACAACCGATATCCTTTGCGTTTGATTGATTGAAAACTTTATTAACAGATTGCAGAATGGGTACAATACAGTACAGCTCAATACACACAAGTTAAGGGGATGCAGACCAGAGAAAGACTTTCGTCTTGTTTACATCAGGGTCCCCCATTTTCAATTCATAGTGTGCACACGCACAATATAATAATGCATGAGATAAATAGTTAATAAACTCTGTGTTACTTGAACAATTTTCACTGTGCTCCTAAATTTCTTTGTGTGCTCCTAAATTTTTATTTAGATTTTATTTATTAACATTTTATTTAGGAGCACATGTGCTCCTTGGGAAAAAGGTTAGCGTAGAGCCCTATATATGGAGACATTAACATTACATTATCAAACATAGGGACGAAGACTGTAAAAAAAAGTGTCAACAATGTTTTATAATCCTTATGTTAATTTTCATCATAAAAATTCAGTGCCCCCGAAATACAAAAAAAAGCCCCCGAAAATCAATTAAGGGGGGCAAAAAAAGCCCTTGAAAAAAAATGTTAATTTCGAACCCTGCTGGGGTATGTGTTGCACCATATGACGTTACAGTAATTAATGAGGTTCAAACAGGGTTTTGTATAAAGTGAGAAGGGCAGGCAAGGGAAGAAAATGACGTATTTTGCAGAATAAGCCAACATATTTGGACAGTTTTGTTTGTAGGTATTTTATGTGGCATTTGAAGTTGAGTGACTCATCGATGATGACCCCCAGGAATTTTGTGGACGCCACTCTTGACAGCTCCTTTTCATTTATTTTTATGCACATGTGATGTGTGTGCATCCGATTTGAGTGGAAGACAATAAAGTTTGTTTTGCTGAGATTTAGTGATAACTTGTTGCATTTGAACCAGGTGTCCACTTTTTGTAGTTCTGTATTGAGTAGATCTTGTAGCTTGAGTGGGTTTTTATGTGACAGAAACAAATTAGTGTCATCAGCGAATATAACTTTGTGCAGAAGTAGAGATGAGTTGACAAAGTCATTTATATAGAGAATAAATAGTAAAGGCCCTAGAATTGACCCCTGGGGGACCCCATATTTGATGTCCATTTTTATTGATGTGATTTTTTATATCGACGTACTGTTGCCTACCATGTAAATAGCTACTGAACCAGTTGAGAGCCAGACCCCTTATGCCATAATGGTGTAGTTTCCCCAAGTAGAATGGTGAAGTCAATGGTGTCAAAAGCCTTTGATAGATCCAGGAAAACGCCCACCCCACAATCACCCTGATCAATGGCATCATGTATTTTTTCTATTAGGTCTAATATTGCCATGTTTGTAGTTCTTTTTTTCCTGAAGCCGTATTGTGAATTGGTGAGTATATCTAGCTTGGTGGTGTATTCGCTTAATCTATTGTACACAACTCTCTCATAGACTTTGGATAGAGCTGGTAATACGGATATTGGACGGCAATTATTAATACTATTTTTGTCACCTGATTTATATATGGGTATTATTCTCCCAATTTTGATGTTTTTTGGCACCACACCATGTAGTAAGGACAAATTAATACAGTGAGCGAGTGGTCTGACTATAATATTGGCTATGGCTATTAGGATTTTGCTGCATATTCCATCAGCACCGGCTGTGCGAGTGTCCTTCATCTTCATGATAATGTTGAATAGTTCATCATGGTCAGTTGGTTTCATGAAAAAAGAGTTAATATAGTTACCTGATAAATACTGTTTAAAAGACACACCCCCGGGATGGCTAATTTTATTCGCCAGGTCTTCACCAATGGATGCAAAGTAGGTATTGAATTTATCAGAGAGATCCTGCTGTGACATGTTTGCAGGGTCAGGGAGTACTGATGCTTTTTTGTCCCCGTTTAGTACTTTATTTAGAACTGACCATGTCCTTTTTGAATCACCCTGTGATGCTATTACCTGATCAGTATAATGATCACATTTGCTTTTCCTTATTAGATGAGTGAGTTTATTTCTATATAGATTGTATTTGTTTCTATTATTTATACTAGGCTTCTTAAGATAATGTTTGTAGAGTTTATTTTTGTGTTTAATGGATGTTAAGATGCCCTTTGTCAGCCAGGGGTTCTGGTCATTTTTAGTGCTCATGACAGTCTTCTCAGGAATGGTGTTATGGATGGAGTCTGTTATTTCCAATATCAGACTGTCATATGCAGTATCAGGATCAGAGGCATCATATACATTTTTCCACCCTTTGGTCTCCAGGCTTCCATATAGTTGCTGCAGGGTTCTGTCATTTATTACTTTAATTGTTGTCTTACAAGGAGGGGGTGCAAGTTCACTGGCAAGATTTAGAGACAACATGACAGGGAAGTGATCAGTTATGTCAGTTAGGATCACTCCCGACTCCAGCTTGGTGTTTTGGATGTTGGTGATGATGTTATCAATGATAGACTTGGATGAGTGTGTTATTCTAGTGAATATGTTTATAGTTGTGAAGAAGGAGGAAGAGTGCAGTGTATTAATGAAATCATTTTTTATAGAATCATCCTTGGAGATGTCTATGTTAAAATCTCCCATTAGAATACAGTTGTTGTTTTTTATGTTTAATGAATGAAGGGTTTCCTCTAACTTGTTCCTAAAGACATCCAGGTTTGTGTCTGGGGGGCGATATATTACTCCAACAGTGAAGTTTTTCCCATTTATATCAATGAAGAGAGAATCAGAGCCGTCATCAAAGTCAACCATGTCTAGAGCCGCGGTATCGCTGTTACATCACGGCCACCGCAGAGTAGGCTGAATACCGCATCACCGCTGTTTTTTATAATAATAATGAAGTACCCTCCTCTCGTTGGGCTTTCGGCTCTGCAGATATACCCTACTCCTCTCTCGAGGTTCCAAGCGACCCTATTGGGTACCAGAAAAGTCACGTGAAACATTGCAGACCACTGATTGGTCAGAAGAGAGACGCGTCACACGTTGGGAGCGTCCTGCAGTTTTTTACATCCTGAATGTCAGCCATTGATCAGAGCTCATCACAATACGGCTAATAACGTTAGCTTTAGCTCCCCGCCGGAGTGGACTACCATCGCTCATCAGGAGTACTAAACGAGACATAATGATTTTACAGTCTGCAACGAATGTTATAATAAAAGCCCTTCGTTCTATACACTTGTCCGATTGAAAACTTTATTAACAGACCGCAGAATGGGACAACTCGGCACGCTCTGAGCAAAGAAAGGAACTGAGATGGTCCGGTAAATACGCTGATGTTATTGAACGTATAACTATATAATGGTAATGCCACAAAACGAATGCCTTTATTATAAAGTAGTAACTTTATAGTAATAATAATAAGAAAGGGTCGGGGGGGTAACCACCCCTGCCCGCGACACTGAGTGAACGGCGCACGACCAGAGGGGAAACTACGAATCCGTGTTTCACTTTCAATAACTAATGCGTGCTTGCCGAATCCCAAACAATATTCATGCTGCAAAGTCATCCTCTAAAGATCGACATTTAGACTAGAGGCAGGCTATATGCTATAAAAAGTAGACTACTACTAAAAAAGAAAATGCATTCAAACTTTTTTTTTGTTTTTTTTGTGTGCGTGCGGTTACCGCGGCGGTAGGAAATATTTTGCAAATCCGTGCGGTAAGGAAAACATCAATACCGCGGCAGCTCTAACCATGTCACAAACATTTGCTTGTATACTGGTATTCACATAAAGACACACTCCTCCACCTATTTTCCCAATTCTGTTTTTATGGAAGAAAGTATAGCCATCAAGATTGAGGATATCGGTGAACGACCTGTCATTTAGCCAAGTTTCACTGCAACCAATTATATCAAATTTACAGCCAGAAATAGAAAGTAATGATACAAGGTCAGTATGGTGTTTACAGAGGCTTCTAATATTGAGGTGCAATAGTGAAAGGGTGTTTTCGTTATTGAAACAATCGAGATGCTCAGGGTCATATTGCTTGCAGGTGATATTTCCACCATCAAGACAGCAGCGATGGACATTATCTCCATCATCACTCAAGCCAAAGAAGCCCATAAAAAAGGGAAATTTTTTCACAAATCGTTGAGTAAAAATGACCTATGGTATTTAGAAATGTAACAGTATAAGAACCAGGCGTTCTATAAATGTAACACAAGAATATTCTTCCCTGCCTCGCACTCATGCTCTCCCTCCCGCATCTAGTCGCCCTTTCGCGGTGCCCAAGTGATAGTATGATGTTCCTCTTTTCCATAAAAAAGTCAAGATTCCACGCAAGAGTCATTTGTTATTTCAGAGAAAAGAAGGATGTTGAGAAAAACAAATCTGCAGTACGCAAGAAACATTTGGCATTCTAGAGGATAGAAGGACGTTGAGAAAGTTAAGTCTGCAGCACGCAAGAAACATTTTAGTCATTTCAGAGAAAATAAGGACGTTGATCCTACCATTTTCACGGTTGTATGGTGTCATTGGAATTTGTCAAGCTCTTCCATATTTCTGATGACCAAAACTTTTGCGTTGTCTGGCGTGCCGTTTAATTTGATGAAGATCTTGCAGTTTGAGGTCCACGTTGATTGGATCTTCTTTTGGTAGCGGAGTAGACGGGCCTTTCTTGCGATGTCACCATTCTTTTTTGTGAGGTGTTCATTTAGATACACGCTCGTTGGGACAGACACCATCTTGGCCTTGAACTATGAGCCTAATCACTATGACCGGGCTCCTCCTCTATTGCAAATAGTCTTAAACTGAGGGAAAAAATAAATTGAGGATGAGAAATTGAGGAAGAGATTGAGAAGAGAAAAGACAAGACAAGCAGCCGATGTTGGGTTGGTTTCCCATTGAGACTTCTGGCCAATGTGTGACACCACTAGGGATGGGTACCTTTCACATTTGAACCGATACCGGTACCGGTACCGGTACCTGTGAATCGATACCGGTACCCAACGGTAATTTACCTACCTCAGTCGTAAAAAAAAAATCCAAACTTCAAATAACTACAATTTCGACAGTTTTCGGCTTGTCATTGCTCCGAATGCTTTGTTGTTGAATCAAGTCAAATCCTAGGTAAGCATATATTGTGCGTGTGAACGTTGACATGAAAAGAAAAAAGTAAAAAAAAAAAAAAAAAAGTATAAAAAAAAAAATTTATAAAAAAAAAAAATCGGTTTATCACTTGATTAGATACTCGGTAGTACCGACGTGTTTCGGTTCGGTACCTCAAAAGTACCGAATTCGGTACCCATCCCTAGACACCACACACATTTGTATTGAACCGTCTCACGATGAATAGTCTTTTCATGGTGTGCAAAGGTGGACAGAACCAGAGCACAAGCACATCATTGTACTTTTACTGCACAACGACGTAACTGAACCCAACACTGAATTAAAAAGGGAGCAATGGACTTTGTAATCAACAGTTGGCCATCAGACAAAGTAAATTGTCTGCACTGTGGGAAGACGACGCTTTTACTCGTCACAAGGGTTCAGCCAAAGGGGTGTGCGAGTGTGTGTGTGAAGTAGGAACAGAGAAAACAAGAAGAGCAGGGTCTCATGACTCCCAGGAGTGCTAGAAAACATCCTGAACACTTTCTCTAACCACAGACTGAAGTGAAAGCCATTTCTTTCCACAGCAGAAAGCTGATTACACAAGTTTGCTTTATCTCACAAACCGAAGAAGCCATGAATCGAACAGCAGGGTTAATGATCCCAAAAAGCTTGCTTCTGCTGTGACCTAGTAGAAACCAAACTATTGTCCAATCAGCAATGGCCCATTGCAGAATTCTCTTGTTGGCCTGCCGACTTCTCTCCTCCCCTCCCCTCCCGGACCCTTCACAGGCCCCCAGAGAGGAGGTGCTGCTGTAACTTAGCAACCCCAGCAGTCAGCCAATCACAGCTCGCTCGGTTTATATTTGAGGAGGGTGTTCCTAGCCTGTGACAGTCTACTTGACCCGCCTCTACTCCAGATGCACATACGTGCCTAGTGTACATTTTACAGATCTAGACTCATGTAAAGTGAGTTTTACTATTACCCTAATTAACATAATCAGTTCCATTCCAGAGACCTAGAAGCTACAGTTTCCATTTAATTTAATTGACCATCATGCCATTCAGCAGGAAAACACTGAGTGGCTTCTAGAGAGGCATGCATTACATGGAGGAGATTGTGTCTGGTTGTGAGACAGAGTGCAGAGCCATCTGGATGGGCCGAAGCCCTATCACGACCGTAAAGCCTAGGCCTAGCCTCACAGGGGATTTATCAGTGCAGTTTGAGGATGAGAAGCATTCTGGGAAAAAAGTTGATGGGGCTAGAGGAGAGGAGCTGGGGGGGAAATGCTGTCAATGATTGGATATGGTTGTAAATCTACAAGCTGCACATGTTGTAGTTGTGCAATATTTAAAACGTGTGTGAGAGTAGATGATTTTCATTTTACCCAAGTCCTTGACCTGTACTCGTATCCTAAATGTCTAGCACAATGCAGCTAGAGAGATATGGAGAACAACACAGGTGAAAGGTTGTCAAATGTAAAGGGGCGACAGTGGCCCGAGAGGTAGAGCAGTCGTCTGGCAATCGGGAGGTTCCCGGTTCGATTCCCGCTCCTCCCGGGCAGCATGTCGATGTGTCCTTGAGCAAGACACTTAACCCCTAATTGCTCCCGATGAGCAGGTTGGCACCTTGCATGGTTGCCTCCGCCGTCGGTGTGTGAATGTGTGAGTGAATGGGTCAAATGTGAGTAACAAATTGTAAAGCGAGCGGCTGAGAGGAAGTATAGAAAGTCACGCCTCACTGCTGACATCAACACATACCACAACCTCGTTAACATTCTCCAAAACCATTACTAATGCCAAAGCTTCTTTCTTTCACCATAGGATCGAGGCCTCTGCCAAGAATCTTCGCAAACTGCATTCTACCATGTCCTCCCTCCTCCCTCATCTTTCTCTGCCGAAGACTTCGCGATCTTCTTAAAAAGTGGAGAACATCCGCAGCTCCTTCTCCCAACCCCCACCCATTCCAAATGCTGAATCGAGAACCTCATCCTTCACTCTGTCATCCTTCTCTCCCATTACAGAAGCCGAGACCCTGACACTGGTAACGTCGAACCGTCCGACTACATGCCAGCTGGACCAGCTACCCTCCCCACTCCTCCAGACCATAGCACCGGACATCCTCCCATTCCTAACTGCAACCATCAACTCCTCACTCAACTCGGGGGTGGTCCCCACCTCCCTAAAACAAGCCAGAGTCACGCCGCTCATAAAAAAACCAACCCTGAACCCCACCGTCATAGGAAACTACCGTCCTGTCTCTCTTCTCTCCTTCCTTTCTAAAACACTTGAACGTGCTGTATCCAACCAACTTACTGCTTAAATCTCTTACAGAATGACCTCCTAGACCCTAATCAGTCTGGCTTCCGGACTGGCCACTTCACAGAAACGGCCCTCATTGCGGTCACAGAGGCACTTCACTTAGCAAAAGCGAAAGGCCTCTCCTCTGTCCTGATTCTCCTAGATCTATCTGCAGCCTTCGACACAGTCAACCATCAGATCCTCCTTGCGGCCCTTGCAGGAATGGGAGTGGCTGGCTCTGCGCCGACATGGCTGACATCATACCTCAATGACCGCTCCTACCAAGTGTCATGGAGAGGGACCCTGTCGGCCACCCGCCCCCTGCGGACGGGTGTCCCCCAGGGCTCGGTTCTAGGACCCCTTCTCTTCTCCCTCTACACTAAATCACTGGGTAACATTATCACATCTCATGGCTTCTCCTATCATTGTTATGCTCTCCTTCCCTCCCTCAGATATCCACGTCTCTGAGCGGATCTCGGCCTGTCTGTCCGACATCTCCGCCTGGATGACGACCAACCACCTCAAACTGAACCTAAGCAAAACAGAATTGCTCCACCTGCCGGCCAAATCCTCCCCCCTGACCGACCTTTCCATCACAGTCGAGAATGCAGCTGTGACCACGTCCCCGACCGCCAAGAACCTTGGTGTTGTCCTCGACGACCAGTTGAACTTCTCTGCTCACATCGCAGCGACAACCAGAACCTGCAGATTCCTCCTGACAAAAGAAGCCACCCAACTCCTCGTCCAATCAACAGTCATCTCCCGCCTCGACTACTGCAACGCACTGCTCGCTGGCCTCCCGGCCACTGCCACTAAGCCTCTTCAACTCATTCAGAACGCAGCGTCCCGCCTGATCTCAAACCTACCGAAGTCGGCCCATGTCACTCCACTTCTTAGGGACCTGCACTGGCTCCCCATTGCTGAACGAATCCACTTCAAGGCCCTCGACCTAGCATACCGTGCGGCAAAGGGAACCGCTCCCGCCTATCTCTGGTCAATGGTCTCTAACTACACACCCTCAAGACCCCTACGCTCCGCATCTTCTGGCCGCCTCAGACCTACTCCTATCCAAGGTCCGGGAGGGTCATCAAAGAGAAGTTGCCTATTCTCAGTCCTTGCCCCACAATGGTGGAATGAACTACCCACCCCAGTTAGGACAGCCGAAACCCGTCCAATCTTTCGCCGTCGACTAAAGACGCACTTCTTCAACCATTATCTGAATTAAAAAGAAAAAAGAAAATGAATATCTAACCCTAACTAACCTTACTGTCATGCACTTGTCCTAATAAACTAACCTACACTGTAGCACTCAACACTTTGATGAACATTGTTACTCAGCTGATAGAGTTGTGCCCTTCCTGATGACTTGTCGTACAGAACTTGTAAGTCGCTTTGGATAAAAGCGTCAGCTAAATGACTAAAGGTAAATGTAAAGCGCTTTGGATAAAAGCGCTATATAAAAAACCAGCCAAATGTGGGTGAGAAGAGGACTGGACTAATATGGGTGAGAAGAGGACTGGACTAGACAGACAGTCGTCATCATCATCATTCATCTCACACAGTCCCTAACCTTCCATAAGCTGTTATCCTTCTATATTTTACACAGAGTAAACCAGACTGACAAGGGTGGGTGTGTGTGTCCAACCTGGCTCCAACTGCGGTGGTCCTCAACACTGTCGATGGACAGAGCGATCATCTTCACATTGCGTTTCGTGAACTCATCGCTGATCTGAGCAGCACAGGCCAGCTCAGTGGTGCACACTGGGGTGAAGTCCCTGGGGTGGGAGAAGAGGACACCCCATCTGCAGCAGAGAGGAGAGGAAAGACAAGGTGGGTTGAAGGGGGAGGCATTAGGGGAGACAGGAATGAGAGAGGTTAGGCAATGAAGGACAGGGAGGAGAGGAAATGGGGGGAGGGGGGGGTTGGGGGAACAGAGTGTCTCAGTGGAGGAAATACCAGAACACAAGGTCTTCGATTAGAGCAACAGGTGGTCTGAAGCCTGGTAGACGTAGAGCCAAGCCGTTAAACCCAGCTGGACTAGACTGGGGTTGTGTAGTGTACTGCAGATGGGAGAGGGAAGGGTGGGGGAGATGGATACCAATTCATAATTTCTTACACAAGCTACTAATTTATTACATTACATCTTTACCAAGTAGCTCAAGAATCTTAAAAGGAATAGTTCACCCAAAAAGGTTTTCCCCTTACCCGGAGTGCCATGTATACATCCAGATTGATTTGTTGCGATCCGCTTAGTTTGAGATATCTGCCATAGAGATACTGTATCTGCCGCCATTCCCATTCCAATACATTGCCGCTAAAGGCACTAGGCTTGTGGCACTCTAAACAACAGAATTACCCAGTTAGTTACTCAGGATAATACAGACCTTGTTGTGAGCAGTTTCATGTAGGAACTAGTTTCTACTGAAGTACACCTCCATTCATTATTATAGGGGTGTAGTTCGGTAGAAAATAGTTCCTGCATGAAACTGCTGACAACAAGGTCTGTAGATTACCTTGAGTATCCGGGTCATGATTTCTGGAAAGAGACGGAATGTATTATTCTGGTGCTTTGGACGCCACAAGCAGAGTGCCATTCAGCTGCATTGTATTAGAGTGAGGGCAGATATCTACAGCATATTATCTCCAAAACTAAGCAAATCAAACCGAAACAATCTGGATGGATAGATATTACTCCGGGAAAGGGATGAAATATGCAAATAAATGACAATATAAATAAAAATGAAATACACTTTTATTTTGGGTGAACTACCCATTTAATTTTGATGCACATTAGGGATGTTACCGAATCCATTTCTTCTCATTTCAGGAACATTGCTAGTGGGCAATTTCTGTCCGATAAAAAAACACTACTATGGTATGCTACTCCTACTGCTGGACTTAACTACTTTCTGGATAATCAAAAATGGCAATTAATAAAGTAAAAGTTGTCCTAAATACTGCAGGCTATAGTTCTGACTGAATCATAAAGCAAGCTCATACCTCTAGTTTTATATTGCATTCATTGGTTGCCTGTTGGCTTTAAAAAAAGTGATTTTTAAAATAATTTAGGCCATTCGTTTTTAGTCGCTCTGCTGGTTGGGTTGTTGTTTGTGTGCAATAATAAGCCGATTTTAAGTTCCTCCAATAGTAATGCACTTGGTCCAGAACTCATCTTGAGGGATGCAGTGTCGTATTTATGTAAAAGCTGAAAATGAGCCTAGTAATTTTGCATCTTTCACTTACCTTTAATCTCAATGTAATTTATAGAATCGTACTTTATTCTGTTTTTATTTATCCTCTTTTGTATTCCCTCAGGAAAATACCCCTTTTTAAATAAATATGTAAATAAAGATGAATTTTGTATACATCTTTCTCAAATCTGATAGCATTTTGGGTTGTAACTTTTGTATGTGTAATTTTTTGCAATGTGCTACTGTAGATAAGGACTGTGTGACTTACTGAGGTCCTCAGGCAGGCTCCATAGGTATTTAAACATTTGGATCAACATTTGTGCTTGACGTATTGCTGAGGTTCCAGGCTATTTTCTCTTCAATAATACTTGTCTCTATGGAGGCAGAGTGATCATCTGATTCGGAAGGGGGGGGGGGGGGGGGGGGGGGGGGTCACATGATGATTCTATGGATTGTTTCAGGAGGTCAGTGTTGCAAGGAAGGGGGAGGGGGGTTGCACCGCTAACTGCTTTTTACCTCCATACCTCTGATTATTAACACTTTCTTTGCCACGCTTATGTACATCATTATACCATCCTCTGCCAGCTCTATTTGTCTATGGAGAAGTTCCACTTCTTTGCAGGGCTATAACTTTTTAAATTGTATTGCTAAATTGACATTACTATGGCCCATTCAACGTCAATTATCTATCGTTCAGGATGTAGGAACGTTATACTTTTTCATTCACATATTCATACTAAAATACGGTCTAAAGTATAAATATGTTTTTATCGTTTTCTGCAGCATTCTGCAGAACCTGATTTATAGCCCTAAATGCATTATATTGATGATCAAATACAGTTTGATAGCGATCGGTGCCAGATAAAAAATGTCAAATGGACGTGCTTCTAGAAGTTACTACTCATCATCTGATGTTGACCGGATGGGGGGGGGGGGTTGTTTATAATTCCGTGGCCAACGTTAGATGATTCATGTAGTGTCGGTGATATGATCATTAGAGCAGTTTGTATCGAACACGGTAAAAATAAACGCTGAAACTTACCCCAGTCTCCTCGGGCCGTTGGGCGATGAGCGTGGAGCAAACAGATTCCTATTATGGGATGTTGAAATATGCGATCCATCTCCAGGTTGTATAATAGTATATACGTCCAAATCATGTTGTTTATCGAGTTATTGGTAACGGATCGCCATCCATTGTGTCGCGCTCGAGTCCCGGGACCTATAGCGAGTGATCGGACCGAATTTGGATGAGCACCAGTTTCCGTTTCCGGTTTGGGCGATCCGCCGATCGGCCACCAGATGGCGCTCTTGAACCGTTGGCGAGTTGAGAGGGGATCAACAGTAGATCTCAAGTCTCCGTGGGAGAAATATGATTGCAATCACAGATTTTTGAAATATTGATCTCAATGACATGTTACGGCGTCATTGGCAGAATTAGCATGGCGGGGAATGACGTGTTAAGGCGTCATTGGTGATTAAAGTGTTAACATATTACATAAACAATATAGGTCTCCCTGGATCATGAACCTTTTCAGATCCTATGCAACCGGGACATGAATCAAATCAGTTAGAAGCTATATCCTGCATTGCTTATCTACTGTTACATTATTTTGTTCTACTACAAAGACTGGAAAAGGTGTCATATGGTAATCTGAACATTGCCAGTTCGATTCGGGCTACTCCCAACTTTCCCATGACACGGTGTGTGTGTGTGTGTGTGTGTGTGTGTGTGTGTGTGTGTGTGTGTGTGTGTGTGTGTGTCAGTTGCTTTCTCTCTGTTCTATTGAAACAGAGTTGGTGGACTATATTGGATGCCAAGAGAAGGGGGCACGGAAAGCCGTTCAAAACACACACACAAACAATGCAATCCTTGTCCTCTCTGCTCTCATGCCTCACTGAATGAGCTCGCTGCACAGAACGAAACACTGAATCACTGGCTTTAAAAAATAAACATGCATAATACAAAATTAAAAAAAATGTCCCTCTCTGCTTCGTTCTCAATAAATACGCAATGATGTGATGCAGTTGGGTATTATGAGATACAACAGATCGGAGGTTATGCAATTCATAATAAACTTTTGTATTATAATGTACTAATGACGAGATAAACCAACCAAGTAATTGTCCTGTGTAGGTACTGGTAGGTAGAGATTACGACCAGTGCCTCACTGAATGAGCTCGCTGCACAGAACGAAACACCGAATCACTGGCTTTAAAAAATAAACATGCATAATACAAAAAAAAAAATCCCTCTCTGCTTCGTTCTCAATAAATACGCAATGATGTGATGCAGTTGGGTATTATGAGATACAACAGATCGGAGGTTATGCAATTCATAATAAACTTTTGCATTATAATGTACTAATGATGAGATAAACCAACCAAGTAATTGTCCTGTGTAGGTACTGGTAGGTAGAGATTACGACCAGTTGCTGCACCTGCTTTCCCTCTTTAGTCTGGATTTGCTCATCTCTGCGCCACAAGGAGTCGCATTGGTTTTGACTGTACTGATCTGCACTTCCTCTCACAAATGTCATAGGCTACCTGCCTCGTAGTTTGAATAACGAGATTAAACTGATCTCAGACCAGCTTTTCCAATATTCTTTCGGGTGGTACACAAACAATAGCTATGCACAAACAGACATCCAATGCATCAACCTGCCATCACAAACATCGCTTGGTAAATATTGCTACGTTATACAATGTATTGCATCGTGTAACATGTTGTAGACATGTGTGGTGGACTTACGAGTTCCCAAGGAAATCATGGAACTTAATCTTGCCGACAGTGGTCTCTGCTTCGAAGTTAGGGAACTCGTCTCCTAGCAGAAGCCCAGGCATGGTTCTATTCGTGCGTGGTCCTTTCTCGTTGGTAGCAAAAGGAGAAGAAAGGACACTGCACACAAAAACTCGCGTGAATATACCGGAAAGGGCGGGGTTAGCTTACTTGACGTAAACTATTTACCAATCTTCTTCTTCTTCTTCGTTTAAGTTTCCGGCGGACTACGCATCTAGGCGTATTGCCGCCCTCCACATGACAGTAAAATCACTGTAAAACAAAACTATGGCGGGTCGCGACTACAAAAGCCGCACACCGCCACCTACTGCACATAGATATATATCTATGCTACTGCACACCCCATTCCACAATAACCTTCTTCTTCACTGGGTATAGTGGCAGATTGCGACCACAAAAGCTGCATACCGCCACCTACTGTACACTCCATTCAACCCCATAACACACAAAACAACAAACCCATCCCTAACATCACCACCCTAACCAACCCTAATCTATGAGTCCCCCCTTGCCTCCTGTGGGCTGACTCTGACCTACTCGCTCACTAACACCCCCCTTTTCTAACGCTACTTGATCAGCCACCCTGTTTAACTCCGTCAAAACATCCTCCACTGTCAACCCCTCCATACCCAAGTGTCCCACTGCTGCTAAAACTATCAACCTAGTCCTCTCTGTCCTACTGCTAATCGTCGCTGTCGTGTTCACTACTCCTGCCACAAAGGCCACCATACCTAACTTCTCCCTAAACACCCTCTCTTTCTTCGCCTGAACTTCCTCTACCACCCGATGCCCTATCCTAAAACCCTGCCCCCTATCTTGCCTTCCCTGATCCTCCTGCACTATCCTTTCTGCCAACTGCCCTTCCCTAAACCCCTGTCCCTTGTCTTGCTGTCCCTGTCCTACCTTCCTAGCTGCCTCCGCATATGAAATTCTACCTTCCCTTCGCACCTGCTACCTCTCGCTTCATCGCCTCACAACCCCAATACGCTACACTATGCTTCCCACCACAACTACAACACCTCGGCTCCACTCCCTGTTCACACTCCCCATACTTATGCTCCCCACTACATCTACCACATCTCTGTCCCTTCCTACACCACTTAGCTACATGACCAAACTCCTGGCACCTATAACACCTCAACGGATTTGGCACAAACTCCCTAACCCTATATGCCAAATACCCTAAAAATACCACTCTCGGACTAACCTCACCCTCAAACTGAATAACTATGGTCCCTGTCTCCTCCTTCTCTGCCCCTCTCTTCATCCTCTCTACACTCTTAACTTTCCCATTGCGTTCGTCACTCCTCAAATCCCCTAACAGCTGATCCATACTAACCTTAATTGTAATTCCCCCAATCACCCCCTTGCACCCACTATCCCTTTTCTCCCCTACTATCCCTACTTCACTGACCTCCACTTTTCCAATGCTCTTCATTTCCCTTGCCCTCTCTACCTGCACTACACTTACACACGCTATAAACAAGTTCCCATCCCCCAACACCTTCCCGTACCTTACCTCACCTAACTGCGCTTTAATGAGCTTCGACAACCGATCCGGCTCTATATCCCCAACTCCCTTTCCTCCCTCAAAACGCACCACTACATTCAACCCTCCAAAACCCTTTCCCCTACCCTCATCCTCTGACCCACTCAAGCTATCTCCCCTCTCTTTCTTCCTCTTACTCCCCTTCCCCTCACTTTCCCTACTCTTCTTCCCCACCTCTTTCCACTCTTCTCCCCCACTCTCTCCCCCACTACACTCCATACTGGCCCCACCCGTCCCCTTCCCGACGTCAAGTCCATTCCCATCCCTATCGCAATCTTCCTCACCCTTCTCACACCATTTACTTCCATCACGATCCTCCCAATACCCTGGATAGCCGCTCACAGGCCGAGGCCACCAATCGCGAGTTTTCCGCTGTCCCTGCTCTTTCATAGCTACATCTTCCGCCCTCCACCACCGACTACTACTCCCACACATGTCCTCTCTGCACTGTTCCGACGGACGCATACGCCGCCACTCGGCGCACCTCTCAACATCTACCCTCCCACATGAACAATCCACACTTCTGCCTTCCTCCCCAAACAACAGCCGCCCCCCATGAACACGCAGCATGGCCTGCCTCCGACGCACGTCCTCCGCCTATTTACCAATCACAGCAGCACAAAGGTTATGTATAACTTTTGTGTTATTAGTGTGGGTGACCTGGCTTTATTATGTATTTATTTTGTATATAACAAACCTGAAAATGACCATGGAGTGTTGACCTAATCCGTGTAGTGTCGAATATTATGTTCATCAACCAAACGAAAAACACATTTAAACGCATTTTTCGTCTTCTATCTTAAGGGATGCAGACCAGAGAAAGACTTTCATCTTATTTACATCAGGGTCCCCCATTTTCAATTCATAATGAATTGTAAGTAAGGGTGCAACTTGCACCGTGCAATCCATTCTTTGTGGATCTAGCCCACAGTATTTCTGACACTGGGAATACATTCCCTGAGATTCATAGATGTCCCTAGAATCAGATACCAAGAACATGCAAATGGACCATATTAAAAAAAAAGTCTGTAAATGTGTATTCTACATTCTTGTGGAATGAATGAGATAAAAAAAAAATTATAAATTTTTTTGTAATACATTTTGAGTTAATTTTCATAACGCGATAATTTGCTGTGTAATTAATTAATGTAATTAACGCGATAAACTGACAGCCCTAGGTTATATATGATTTCTAGTAACTGAGTAACTGTCTAACTATGCATAACTAGAGGGTGCTATAGGCGGAGCCGCTAATGCTACCGCCAGGTAGAGGCATGGGCGGAGTTTATGGGGGTGCAGGGGGTGAAATTGCTTTAAAAAAAAAAAAAAAAAAAAATCAAGATTATTTTTATTTTAATAAAATTATAATAATTGTGAGAAACAAATCTGAATTCTATTATGTTTTGTTTTACAATACATTCATTTTATAGTAGTAATCATGTCACATTATAAGGCGAACCTTCTGTAGTGTGGCAGTGAAAGGGTTAACGCGCGGCCAAGCACCAAGCAGCAGCAGCAGAATGCCCCGCGGATAGATTGTAACACTTGTACAAAGCCACTTATTCTGAGATGATAATTAATGTATCTGGATAACCAATGCACGGATTTTGTCGAGGCAGGTAGCGTTATTTCGGGAAAATTGATATCTATAGTCTGGTATATTTTTCGTCCACGAAAAATGGAGGCTGTAATATTATTATTGCTCGAGACTAGGGATGTCCCGATCCGATCACGTGATCGGGATCGGCGCCGATCACATGCTTTTCAGAGGATCGGGATCGGGATTTTTTTTTTTATAAAAATCGGCAGTCAAAAAAAGATTTTTATTTTTATTTTTTTCAACAAACATGACCATGTTCACGTCTTAAACTCATACGGAGGCCTTAGTTTTGGTTTTAAATTACATATAATATATCATTAATGTATTTATTGTCACACAGAGCAGAATAATTGTCCACAACAAACACATCCCCTTTAATTTACACCGTTGCAACAAACACATTCCCTTTAATTTTAGACGCTCACATCACAACAACACGTTGCTCCCGAAACACGGTTATCCACTGACTTGAGCAGCTGCTAGAGGTTTGGAACTAAGCATTTTAAAATAGAAAGTCAAGCCAGTCCAACAGCAATTGCAATGTTTGCAAGGAGGACATTTCGCGTGGAGGAAAAACTCATGAAGCAGCAGCTGGAGGCAGAGTTTTCAGACAAACTTTTCAGATAACGGCAATTATTTGCTGTGTGACTGAGGATTATCGTCTGCGTTTCAGACCAGAATGGAGCTAATCATTACGTAAGTCGAACACTGAATGTATACTAATGTGCAAACATATATTGAAACTTTTAATATTTCTCATATGAAGCACATATGAATGTAATAACAAGAGCCGCCGCGCTCGCGCCCCGGACTATAGGCAACAGAGGGGCTTGTCTTGCTCCGCCAGTTTCTGACAAAAATGCGTCAAAATTGATTACTAATGTGAAAGATCGGATCGGGAACAATCGGAATTGGTAGATATTTAAAATCACATGATCGGGATCGGATCGGGAGCAAAAAAAGGTGATCGGGACATCCCTACTCGAGACCGAGAGTCTCTATGAATAATAATAATTAGAGCCTCCATTTTTCAAGTCAGTTAAAAATGATCCCCCGTAGTGCTGTGTGTGTGAGTGTGTGAGTGTGTGTGTGTGCTGCTGTACTACCTAAATAAAATAAAAAATTAGGGGTTAGGGCATTGTAAAAACGCTAAAATAATAAAATAAAGTGCGCGCGGGTATAGTTCGCCACGCAGTCGCACCCCCTGGCGTGAAGTTCAAACTACGCCTATGGGTAGAGGGTATTTAAGGAGATGTCTCCTCCCCCTCTATCTCTTCCCACCTACCTCTCACGGAGAGGAGAACTCATGTGCTGCTGTGTGCCAATGTAAATAATAAACCACGCCGATTAAAGGCTGAAGGGAGAAACCATGTCTCATGAACATATTATTGTCGCCCCATAGCCAGACTCTGTCAACAGCTAACGACACCACTGCCCCCCACCCTTTCGTGCATGCATGATGAAACATAATACCGATAATCTAGCATTGATTTCAGATTGATTATTGATCCAGGTGAGAAATGGCACGATTTATAATGAAATGCAGTAAATGCTGTTTCGCGTAGTTTCCCGGGATGACACAGAATCACTCTAAAACTATACTCATATTCACCACGGTATAAAACGGAAATGTATGGATGAAAAGATTGTCTGTTTTTTGCATGTTGACCGGAAAAAACTCACTGACAATCGACGTTGTTATTAGATCCATAGCTATAATATTTAATATAGTTTTAGCCAGTGGCGGCCGGCCGATAGGGGGCGCTGGGGCGCCGCCCCCCCCTGATTGAGAGAGAGGAGAAGAAGAACTTGTGTTTTTTATTTTAGATATTTTGAAGCCCTAAAAATAAACTAAACATGTTTAAAATGTATAATAATTACTATTAAAATGCACAATAATGTTAATATAGTATATAAACCATTGTTTTGTGCATGCTATTCTTTCTCCCCCCTCGTTTGTGATTGACATCACTCTCATAAATCTACCTACCTCCAAACTTGGGCGCTTGGCTTAACGCACACTGACTCTGCGTCACTGTGCGCAAGCAGCCAATGTAAATTAATCAAGGAAATAAATGTAGCCTATCAAGGGTCATAAATATGATGTCTGGGGGCGCGGCTTTCTAGCGCTCAAACAAAGCAAGCAGTCACGCACTCTGTGCGCCACTGTTGTCACTCGTCACCAGTCCTCAAACAGAAAATACTTGCCGTTTCGAGGAGTATTTTCATTTTCGATTTCTAGCTAGCTACCATGGATAATTCTGTTAAATCCATCAAAGCAACACCATTTGAAAGACGGACACTGCAAGAAAAACTCAGATTGAAAGAGCTTCTGTCGTTTTCTAGCTGATTCGGTAAGAAGTGTTGGCTAACAAGGAGCTATATGGCTAGCTGGATGCAGTCATGTAAATGCTGTATTTTCTGTTACTGGAGTAAAGGACATGAAACACAATTTTTTTTTAGTGGATTAAGGCTTGTGGACAGCTCTCGCCCCCTTCAACTCTTCTGATGGTAAGTGAGTCATATGTTTAATTTGCAAGCCAGCCTTGGCTCTTTTAACAATAAGCAAAATATGCTGTACTCATACTGAAGTTATTCTTGGTATATACTGTATACTACTAGGTTTGATCCTTTGCAATCTTCTAAATTGTGTAGTGCTTGCCTGCTTGGGATTCCACGAGGTACTTAATGCTGTGTGTGAGAGAGAGATAGAGAAGGGGGATACTAATTAATTTCGCCGCGGGGGCATAACCCACGGGACAATGTACTGGTAACTTGTCTCAAATGACAATATATACATCTGTGATTATTATTGTACGGATCGGAATACGGGCATGCACGTGGGAGCATGCACAAAGATATTACAGTGATATGCTAGTGCTCCCGACTGGAAGAGAGCGAGAGAGAGAGAGAGAGAGAGAGAGAGAGAGAGAGAGAGAGAGAGAGAGAGAGAGAGAGAGAGAGAGAGAGAGAGAGAGAGAGAGAGAGAGAGAGTGAGAGAGAGAGGAGGGGGATACTAATTAATTTCGCCGCGGGGGCATAACCCACGGGACAATGTATTGGTAACTTGTCTCAAATGACAATATATACATCTGGGATTCTTATTGTACAGATCGGAATGCGGGCGTGCGCGTAGGAGCATGCACAAAGATATTACAGTGCTAGTGTAGTGCTCCCGACTGGAAGAGAGAGAGAGAGCGTGCATGCGTGCGTGTTTGTGTAGGCGCTATTGGAAACGTGGCTGCATTGACTGATCATAATTGATTGATGGCAATGGTGATAGTAGGCTATACTCAGTGTGTGGTTTCGCCAATGCGTGCACACGCGTCTTTGTGTGTGTGTGACATTGTGATACGTCCTCGGTACATTTGGTATAGCGCCCCCCTGGAGAAGAATTCACCAGCCGCCACTGGTTTTAGCACTACAAACACCAGCATCTACCCCCATTTCATTACAGCGCTGGCACAAACGGACATATGCCCACAGCGACCCCTGGCGTCCAATGTGTTAACAATTGTGTGTATTGAGCCGTACTGTATTGTACCCATTCTGCAATCTGTTGATAACTTTTTCATTCAATCAATCAATCTGCGCGGTGAATGATTGAATGAACATTTTATTTTGAGTAAATTGTAATGAACCAAATGAGAATATCAATAGATTTTTTTTATCTTTGACTGTGAATAACACCATGCTCAAATTTACCAGACCTGAAAAATCTAAGCAAATTAATTGATGGAAGATGATTAAACAGAAGGTTTTGTAGATACAGTACTAAATTCTGCCATCCGGACACATGCAATTTGAAATATGATTATAGAATATAGAATATCAGGCATGGTTATGTGATTAAAATGTGATTAATTAGATTAATTAATTACAAATCCTGTAATTAATTAGATAAAAAAATTTAATCGCCTGACAGCACTATAACCTCTAACTTTAACACTCCCACTTAGGGTTGTCTAGTACACTGTACAACTTCTCCAAAAAAAATATTCAAAGAAAAGAATACAGTTCAGAGCATCAAAAAGAATATGGCAGTCAATACTACATAACCAGCAATTTACACAAAAATGACCTCTACAAATCTTTTCAATTTCAGTTTGGAAGCAGGTTTCGTCATAGCGTCTGCTACCATGTCGTCTGTTGGACAATAAATCAGTGTCATTCTTTCTTCTCTGATGACTGATCTGATGAAATGATATTTTATATCGACATGTTTACGTCTGTCGACACACAGGGTTTCTAGCAATCGCAATGGTTCCCTGGTTGTCTTCATAAACAACAGTCTTCTTATATACATAGGTATCCATTCCTTCGAGCAGTTGTTCTAGATAAATACATTCCTGTATTGTCATAGCTAGAGCCATGTATTCGGCTTCACAAGTTGATAGTGCCACTGTGGGCTGCTTCTTTGTTTTCCACGAAACCTATAGTTACCCCGTTTCCAACGTTAAGTCGAGTTAATTCATACTACACTAGTACACGTATGATCAATCCAATAATGAACACATATATATATATCTCGCCTTCAGATGGTGCAGAACGCCGCTGCCCGTCTTTTAACTGGCACTCGTAAATACGACCACATCTCACCGATTTTATTTTCACTCCACTGGCTCCCAGTGCACTTTAGGATTCATTTTAAAATTATTTTATTTGCTTTTAAAGCTCTTCATGACCTTGCTCCACCCTACCTCTCTGAGCTGTTGCAGGTCTATACACCTTCTCGCTCTCTCAGGTCAGCTGACCAGCTGCTCCTAGTAGTGCCTACAACTAGGCGTAAGCTCAGGGGGGACCGTGCTTTCTCCGTTGCCGCCCCCAAAATGTGGAATGAGCTGCCACTGCAGATTAGGCAGGCCTCATCACTGCCCCGTTTTAAAGGCCATCTTAAGACCCACCTTTTCTCTCTGGCTTTCGACACCATGTAGCTTGTTGATTTTATGATCTTATTGTCTTACTGTGTTGTTGTTGTATCGTTTTGTTACTGTGTCCTTTGCTTTTAAATATTTCTTTTTTTAAGTACTCTGATCTATTTTAACTTGTATTGCTGCCTATATTTACCTAATGTTTTTTATCTCTGTTTTGGTACTCTTGTTTTATTTTAATCTATTTTTAGTGCTGCTAATAGTTTTAATATGCTCCTCTGTACAGCACTTTGTGCCCCTGTGGCTGTTAAAGCGCTTTATAAATAAAGTTGGATTGGATTGGATGGATATCTTGTCATTTTAAACAAGTTACCATTCATTCATTCCTCCATTATGCGTCACCTGCGGCGAAATTAAATGTTATAGTTCAACAACAACACGCTGTGTTAAGAGAGCGAGAGAGAGAGCGCGAGAGAGAGAGAGAGAGAGAGAGCGAGAGAGAGAGAGAGCGAGAGAGAGAGAGAGAGAGAGAGAGAGAGAGAGAGAGAGAGACCGCATTAACTCACTTTGTTTAGTTGAAACGTGGTCCAGGAGGGCTTGATAAAGTGTATATGTCCACTGTTGATGTATATCCACTGTCCAGACTGCATCCAGCTAGCCAAATAGCTTCTTGTTAGCCAGGTTAGCCACCACAACACAAGTACTGTGACGACGAGCTGTGTCTTTGCCCATTTCCGCATCGAACAGCCTGCAAACTACCTGGCGTTCTATCGCCCTGCTCTAAGACAAACTCTAACCTTAACCAACTTTGAAAGAGTGCCTAAGCTTAACCGTCGAAAGAACTTGCCTAACCTTAACCAACTTCGAAGAGTAACTACCTAACCAGTGTAGAAACTGACGTCGGCCAATCAGAGAGCGTCTCCGAGAAATGCGGCTAGAGCGTCTCCGAGAAATGCGGCTACGGAAAGTATAGACGTTGCTTGCTTAGATGATATAGATCGCTTGAAAACGCGCCCGGCTTCCATCATATTACATCATATTTCAACGCACAGTGCGTTACGTGCATTGACCTATTTGATTGGCTGCGAGGATACAGCAATGAAACCAGTGCACGCCCTGCTGTGCGCGATATGTCTCGCCCCGGCCTGAGAGGTAGTTACTAGTGACTTCCTGTGAATGAAAAACTATTATTTATATTTGATATATTAACGTTATATTGTGCATTGGAAACGCAAACATACTTAAAATGAGTAAATATTATTCATTTTAAACATGTGTATTTTATTTCGAGGGCTAAAAAAAAAAATCTTCTTCTTCTCTCTTTTAACCAGGGAGGGCGGCGCTCTAGCGCCCACTATCGGCCGGCCGCCTTAGACCAATGCTGTAGGTGATGAAAATATAATTTATTTATCTCCATATACCCAAATCAATGATGCAGACTGATGAAAAAAATACATTTTCTCTCCATATACCCAAATCAATGATGCAGACTGATGCAAATATAAATTTTCTCTCCATATAACCAAATCAGTCAACATTTCAACATGGAGAATCACAACAAAACATGTCCCAGTTTTCATGCTACTACAGTGTGCATAACACAGTAAGCTCAGCAAATATCAGACAAACATAAAATACTGTATCCAGTACAGGTTAAAATTACAGTAAAACAAAAACAGAAATTGAAAACATTTAAATAGAGTACAGAAAATACTAGACATTATCTCTTTGCCTAGCGGGATCTAGCAAGAGATTTTTTTGTTGTGATTCTCCATGTTGACATGTTGACTGATTTGGGTATATGGAGAGAAAATCAGTCTGCATCATTGGCTGTCTTGTGTAGTGTTTGGTGAATGTATTGTATATTTTCACGTTCTCTGTGTACAGTACTTCACTCTCCTTCCATTTTGGTTGAAGACAGGTGAACTCACCTGCTGCATTTTTATAGGGCTTAAACCTGATTGGTGTATCTACAATTAAGCAATGGTGTGTTTGTGCATCTGATTGCTGTGTTTAACCAATTGGCTCATATGTGTGGTAATTTGACATTCTATGTGTAATGTAATGCAAGTGTGTTTAGTGTTTTGCAAATCACTGTGTGTATTGTTTAGCAAAAAGTGTGAGGCTGACTTTGTGCTTATAGGGGTGCAAATCTGGGCCTATATTTTGCTCCTTGAGTGTAAGGTTTTAATAATTGTGTAATACTTTTGATTTGAGTGTTTATGCAATCGAAGAAAACTGTAAAGACTATTAACTGTTTATTTCTTTTGTACATAGGCTGTGCATAATGTTTGTTTGTTTATTTGCTTATGTGTATGATTCTTAACTGTGTTTTTATTTTGTTATTGGTGTATATGTGTGTATGTATGTATATGTATATATATGTATATATGTATGTATGTATGTATGTATGTATGTATGTATGTATGTATGTATGTATGTATGTATGTATGTATGTATGTATGTATGTATGTATGTATGTACTGTATGTATGTATGTATGTATGTATGTATGTATGTATGTATGTATGTATGTATGTATGTATGTATGTATGTATGTATATATATATATATATATATATATATATATATATATATATATATATATATATATATATATATATATATATATATATATATATATTGTACTCTCGTTGGGGCCTCTTGGACCAGATCAAGTTTTTCTATGCTTCGCCACCAACGGCATACATTACACAGTACATTACAGACACGCGCTGCGATCGTGGGGGGAAATTATCGGATCAACGCAAGATTGATAACATAATAGTCCTTACCTGACAAAATGGCATCCAATGTAATAAAAAAAAGTCAACAAACAAACTCGATTCTTGTACCGGATCTCCTCTCTGGTAAACAAGAATACCCTGAAGACTCTGGCAGGAGCACTCATTCAAGGGTACTTCGACTATGCTTGCACCTCATGGTCGGCCCATGTCACCCCACTTCTTAGGGACCTGCACTGGCTCCCCATTGCTGCACGTATCCGCTTCAAGGCCCTCGACCTAGCATACCGTGCGGCAAAGGGAACCGCTCCCGCCTACCTCCGGTCAATGGTCTCTAACTACACACCCTCAAGACCCCTACGCTCTGCATCTTCTGGCCGCCTCAGACCTACTCCTATCCAAGCTCCCGGAGGGTCATCAAAGAGAAGCCGCCTATTCTCAGTCCTTGCCCCACAATGGTGGAATGAACTACGCATCCCAGTTAGGACAGCCGAATCCCGTCCAATCTTTCGCCGTCGACTAAAGACTCACTTCTTCAACCATTATCTGAAATGATAAAAAAAAATTAAAAATCTAACCGTGACTAACCTTACTGTCATGCACTTGTCCTAATAAACTAACCTACACTGTAACACGCAACACTTTGATAAACATTGTTACTCAGCTGATAGAGTTGTACCCTTCTTGCTGTCTTGTCGTACAGAACTTGTAAGTCGCTTTGGATAAAAGCGTCAGCTAAATGACTAAATGTAAATGTAAATGTAAATGGTACCAAAGCACCTCAAAGGTGCTAAAAACAAAATTACAAACATCTCAAAACAAACTGGTCAGACTACTGCTTGACCTTACTCCTAAAACCCACCTCACCCCTGCCCACTTTGACAACCTAGTGTAGCATCCTGAAAATATGACTATTATTCAGAAGTGCTGACTTGCCTTTTTATCTCCGCTGGTGCACCAAGACATTCTAATTAGTTTCCACTGATATTCTCACGAACAATGACGCAAGCTCCTCCTTCTTCTATCGCTGGAATATGGATTATGAACAGGGTTACTGGACCATACTCTATCAGTCTTTTCCCTGTGTGACTAGTTGGCGGTACCAGCAGGGGGCGGTGGCAGGCAGAGAGTGTCGGAGAGAGATGGAAGGAAATATATGGAGGCGGAAGAGGGGAGACGGATCTCTTCGAGTCCGGACGATTGTTGTGAACAGACGTGGATCGGGGAGCCCCGTTGTGAAACACGGGCGGACGAACTGAACCGGAGCACGTGACGGGTTATCCTATGAACGTAATCGTAGTGGAGCCTTGCATGTTTCCCCCCGGAATATCCCTAGTGATATAAAACGAGTTATCCTAGAACAAAGGCGGTATAGCCGAGTTGGGCTTAAGTTAAAGCTATCCCCTCTATGGAGGCGCCCCGCCAGCATGGCGTGAAGAGGGCCGGTGTTTAGGGACACCCTGCGTTATTATATACCCCGTCTAGCAGGAGGGCTGTTTGGGACCCAGAGTGTAGCTGCAGTGTTAGTGAGGGCAAGCTTACAAATGCGCGTCGACCCAACACCAACCGTCTACAACCGGTCTGCTCCGGCTGTCTACAACCAGATCTGCACCAGGCTGTCTTCAGAGCACGGGAGTTAGTCCCGACCAACAGAGGTCGCCACCACCCAGCACACGCTCTCAGCCCAACACTGCCCTCTGCTCCAGCCCCGCTTGCTAGCGCCCTCGCCGAGAGCGTTCGACGCCATCTTTCCTTCCGGACGACGGTGGCGCGGCGAGGCCGCCATTTTGGTTGAGTACAATTGAGCATCTATGCTCCGGAGCTATTACACAGTACACAGTGTGGTGCAGCCTGCGGGCGGAGTTAACGTTGGTAACTACAGTTCCTAAGGGGTACCCCAAACAATATATGCCGGCATTAATATAGGACTTGTGCTTGGTATTTGTGGCCCCACCTTTTGATTTCTTTTCATTTTCTTTGAGTGTGATAACGTGTTTGTGTTTAATAATATTTTCCCATCTAATTAACCCTTTCCCTGTGGGGAGGTTACAGACCTGTTGCATTACAAGTAAAGCCTAGAGAGGTATTATTCTTGCCGTATAATTAAAGCCTGTCAGAGGTATTATACAGGGCGACCCAGACGTGGGTGAGGAGTCAAACACATTGCAGTATATTACCCCTGATACTAACTCAGAGGTGGGTGTAATATACAGGTTTATGAGGTATTGAGTTACAAACGGAATGATAGTGGGACTTCAGTCCATTTGGTCACTATTATTAAATCATTGTAACTGACCAGTATAATTAACATTAAAGAATTAGATGAGAGTTCTGTGTGCGTGTCTATCCATGAGCCGTTTAACAACTCTTTTGGTGTGGGTAACGTTAACATAATTAACCCCTTCCTATTCCACCTTTCCCTTTTCATTGTAAGGTTTCTAGGGTCATTGAGGGAGGGTACTGCTTGCGGGGGGAACCCAGGGTATTTATTTACAATTCAGTCACTAGGTGTGGGAGGGTTTAAGGAGCAATTGGGGGAAGTGGGAGCGTGTTGGGGAGTACTGCTGACCGCCCTGCTGCAGGGGAGGAAGACCAGAGTACCAGACCAGGTTGGTAAATCCCGGGCCCCATCCACTCACACTACCAGCCTCCAGTCGAAGCTCCAGACTCAAAGACGGAGGTGCAGTCAGACAGAGCTCTACTGTGTCTCGCTACCCAGTGATTGTGCCCACCCGTTCCCACGAAGCAGGGATAATCCACCCTGCTACATTTGGCGTCATGAACAGGATCAACATCCTAACTTACTCCCTTGACTGGGACCCGTAGAGAGACCCACGATGTCTGAGGAGATGGCGGCGAAGTTTGAGACGCTGCAGGAGCAGTGTCGGACTCAGGCGGCACTACTAAAGCAGCAAGCCGCAGCGATGAAGGAGTTGACCGACCAGGCCCTCCAAGAGAAGCGCTACACTCAGGCGGCCCTACAGGAGCTACGAGAGGGCCGGGACGCCGCCACCGAGGTACAGAAAGAGGAGACCCACGCCGCGCAGGAGAGGGCGGCGAAGTTGGAGGAGCTGCAGGAGGAGTGTCGGGCGAAGACGGCACTACTGGCACAGCAAGCCGAAGCGATGAAGGAGATGACCGAACGGGCACTCCAAGAGAGTGCCTGTTCGGCTGCACCCCTGGTTATTTGCAACGTGCGTTATAGGCGCGAGCATAATCAAGACAAGACGCGGAGCCAGTATGAAATATAACTGCATTTGAGCAGATATTTAATTTGGTTTTATTCAGAAATGTTAAGTTTCTCGTTGGAGAATAACATAAAAAATATATATAGTACGTTTAATACAGTTCCGTTTTTTTATTTGAAGTTGGCATATTATCATGTTCATATGATTTTGTTAAGAGAGAAGACGTTTAAATTAGGGCATGGGACTTTATCCATTAATTGCGATTAATTAACTACAGAAAGAATTAAAAGTAAAAAAAATTTATGCATTTAATCGCATGATGATTTTCTTTATTGTGTAAGAATGTTACCTTTCAAAGGAGGCCAGACTCATGCATGTGCTATAAGTATAAACTATAATAAATCGCAAATAACTTTTTTTCTTAGTCTGGTTTGTTCATGAATACTGAAGAAATAAGAGAAATTGGGCGGCTGGGTGGCTGTTACGACCCTGGCTCAAAGGCCGCAACCTATATGTAAACCAACACCAAAACCCTGTGCTCAAACTAAAAAAGCTACTCTATCAAGGAATTACTGGTGTAAACTAAAGTACAAGGATAGAAGACTGTGATAGCTATCTGTTAACCCACACTCCTCTAACCACAGACACTGCATGTGTGTTACCAGGGCTGGTTTTAAAGCTGCCAGCAGGTAACCAATCAGCACCAATTAGCTAATTGGCAGCCCTCACCTGCATGCCCCGTGACACAGGAGTGATCAGGCCTGCATGCACAGTGACACAGGAGTGATCAGGCTCCTGGTACATAACACCTCCCCCACCAAACTGGTTGCCCCAGAGACAACCACTACACAACAACCCATAAACAAAAACAAAAAAACAACTGTGACCCATTAGTTGTCAGGGCCACTACCACAACAGCGATAACGGGTCGGCCCCTGTCGAACACGACCACCAACCGTGTTGTATGCTCCCTTTCAACAGGCCCCGCCACCGATACCGACCTGTCAAAAATAGACTGCAAACCAAAATCAATCTGAGAACTAATCTCACTGCGCTCAACAGAACAGAACACAGAAAAACAAAAACCATAGATCACTGATACCACCACCGCGCCCATATCCATCCCACCTGGCACTGGCAGTTCAGGATACTGCAAACCGTGAACATCCAGAGTAGGATGTACCGCCTCAGGTACAGCCCCACCGTCCCTCGAACATGGCAGTACGTCAGTCACAAAAACGTCTGGAACACCATCTAAAATGGCGTCACCCAAAATAACATTGTCCTGATCAAAATCAAAATGGCTGCCACTCAACAGACCAGGTCGCGAAGGCGGCTCCTGCTCCACAGGACACAGGTAACTAGGTTGACCATCACACCTAGTGCATGGCAGAGAATCAGTGTGGACATGTGGATCAATGTCAGAATCATCAACTGACATACTGGGACCATTCCTGCCCACAAGTGAAACATTAGGGACAATAGAGCTGCTGTGGGAAGGCTGGCAGCCTAAGTCAGGCTTAGTAGCCTCTCCAACTAGAACGGTGTCACATGAATCAACAGCACCTCTCATAGCATCCTTCCCACACTCATCCTCCAATTCGTTCGTGGCCTCAGCCACCGTACAGGCTGGGAAGACCTTGAGACACTGCGCTGCCATATCATCTCCTGCCACATGCTTCTTCGGCACGCATGTCAACTCTGGTTTCACCACCGGGCCTAACACAAAGGCACAATCAAGAAAATCATTATGCAGAGGTACATCCACAGTGTGCTTTCCAAAATTCTCAACAGGTACACATTTTAATTCAACAAAGAATGTGTCACTAAGTGTAATGTCCCAAGTCGAAGTATCAACAACATCACTTTTGTCCTTTGACATTTCCCGTGCCACAGCACACACAGGGAACACTCCTGGATGTTTCTGTGCCAGCTCATTAGGGACCTCAGAAACCACAGGAATGGGAGTTACAACCGGAGTAGCCAACACTTTGTCACCAGCCAAATCATTCCCTAGAATGAAGGACACCCCCTTTATGGGAATGTGAGAACATACCCCCACAACAACATTGCCTGATACTAAGGGAGAATTGAGCGTGACCTCATGCAAAGGTGCATCCACAAATCCACCCCCAAAGCCCCGAACAACGACACCGGAATGCAAAGAAGAGTTTTCTGAAAACGGCAAAACCCCCTCCAGAATGAGGGACTGAAAAGCACCGGTATCTCTCCAAATTGTTATAGCCTGTTTGGACTCTAGTGCATTAGTCAGGGAAACAAATCCATCCATCATAAACCTTGAGGAACCCTCGAGCTCTTTGTCCACACGTTTGATACTTTCCCCATCACCCTCTAACGTTGGCATAGGCGTTCTGCATATGGTTTCTACCAGAGCCACGGTTCTGAAATTTTTCTGCTCAAGCACCGGGCACCCAGCAACGATATGACCAGGTTCTTTATAGTAGAAACAGATAATCCCTTCTGGGAATGCACCAGCAGAACCACCCCGCCTAGGAGGTGAAGTTAACTGACCAGCAGACACAGGTTTTGGGAAACGGACCCCCTGAACAGGACGCCTATCCCTGGACTCAACGCGGTAGTCCTCCAAAAACACGGACTTGTGTGTCAACACAAACTCATCAGCGAAGACAGCGGCGTCGCCTATCTTCGATACCCTACGCTCGTTTAGATGAGTGGAAACGGTATCAGGAACACATCTTTTAAATTCCTCTAGGAGAATCAACTGTCTAAGCTGCTCTCTTGACTCTGCTTTCTGAGAAGTGCACCACCTGTCAAACAGGTTCTCCTTCTCTCTTCCAAATTCAACATAAGACTGTCCTTCCGACCTGCGATAGGCTCTAAAACGCTGACGATAGGCCTCTGGGACTAACTCATAAGCCCTCAATATGGAAGCTTTAACAAGCTCATAGTCAGCGCTCTGTTCAAGGGACAGAGCAGTATAGGCTTCTTGTGCCCTACCAATAAGAACACACTGCAGCAACAGCGTCCAGGCCGTATCAGGCCACTTCAATGTGGTTGCCACCCGTTCAAAAAGGGGAAAATACTTATCCACATCTTTTTTTAAAAAAGGAGGCACCATCCTAATATTTTTGCCCACATCAAAACCGAAACGCGACTCTGAAGGCAGAGCACCCGCCCGCAAGGCAGCATGCTTATAATCAAGCTCCTTCTGCGCACGCTCGTGCTCTAAGTCCTTCAAGTAACGCTCTTGTTGTAGCTGTCTCTCCTTAAGCTCACGCTCATGCTCACGCTCCTTCTGCACACGCTCGTGCTCCAGCAACATCCTCCTCTCCTCTTGCTGTAGCTGTTTCTCCTTAAACTCTCTAAGCCTCCACTCACCCTCTGCACCAGATAATAGCGGAGACACGTCAGACAAAGGAGGCTCCTCCACCCTCGCCACAAGCACCTGCTCTCTAACGAGTAACACCCTCAAAGCACTCAAGGCAGTTGGCTTCAAACGTTTCTCACCTGCAGTAAGCTCTACCCTGTAGTGTACAGCTAGTTCTAGAAGTTGCTCCTTGGAAAACCTCTCCAACATGTCATGAGACGGGTGATCAACAAAGTCCTTGATGGCAGCCATCTTTACTGCACCAGCGCCACACCCTGCCCACCTTAGAGTCACCAAAAAAAACTGCCAAAAGCACCCTAGCACACACACAATCTACCTAAAGAACCACCAAAGAGCCACTAAAGAAACACTGAAGAACCACGAAGAACCACTGAAGAACCACTAAAGAACCACCGAAGACACACTACAGAACCACTGAAGAACCACTGAAGAACCATAAAGAATGCTAATGCCAATAACCATAAAGGGACGCGGTGGAATTGTGTGCTCTACCAAATAAAATAAATAACAACCACCCTGAAATAAATAGACGTGTCATACACGCAGGAGGTCAGGTGCTAACAGGTATGCTAACCAAACACTCAAAACAAACAAAATAAATACAACAAACAAATTCAAACAGGTGGCCCTTCTAACCTGATATGACTACTTATGCTTCTACATCTAAACTGCAGTCACAACCGGCCCACCACATGTCTACCCTAAGAAACACTAAATCAGGCCCTGCCACACTACCTGTGTTTTCTGGCCCCCTAATCTACCTACCCTTAAACTAATGCCCTGTAGACCTAACCATCTTCAACCACACCTGCTACCAGCCAAAGATCATACTTGACCATCCACCCGTCCAGTACATGGTATGGTACCAGACAAGTAGATGGTGCTAATCACTTCCCTGACTGCCCCAGGAGTATGTGGTGCACAGGAAGCTAACCAACAACCAGAAAATAATGTCCCTATCTACATGTGGTGCCCACTAAACTATATATGTTAACAGCATAAGTAGTCACATCAAATTACAAACAAATAAGGCATACTCACCTGTTTGATGAAACGGCTCAAGCCCCCACGTTACACAATATGTAACGAACACCACCCAAACCATAGCACCATGACACACCATGCAACACAAAAAAAAAAAACACCAAACAATTTCTAGGGGTAAATATCCCGGACGAGCGCCCAACTGTTACGACCCTGGCTCAAAGGCCGCAACCTATATGTAAACCAACACCAAAACCCTGTGCTCAAACTCAAAAAGCTACTCTATCAAGGAATTACTGGTGTAAACTAAAGTACAAGGATAGAAGACCGTGATAGCTATCTGTTAACCCACACTCCTCTAACCACAGACACTGCATGTGTGTTACCAGGGCTGGTTTTAAAGCTGCCAGCAGGTAACCAATCAGCACCAATTAGCTAATTGGCAGCCCTCACCTGCATGCCCCGTGACACAGGAGTGATCAGGCCTGCATGCACAGTGACACAGGAGTGATCAGGCTCCTGGTACATAACAGTGGCGCAGCGGTCTAAGCGCTCGTCACCAACGCGTGAGAGACCGGTATCGAATCCAGCTGTCAGCGTTGCCTCCGGCTTGGGCCGGCCGTCATACTGACTCAATTGGCAGAGTCAGTGGGAGGGGAGTCGATGGGTGGTAATCTGGTCATTGTAAACAGCGACTCCTACAGGTCGGTCAGGGCGCCTGCACAGCAAGGACAGGAGATGTCAAGGGTAGTGTGAGCCTCCCACACGTTACACCTCGCCAATGAGAGTCCGCGCTGGCAGGTGAAAAGAAGTGGCTGGCTGATTCCGCATGTATCGGAGGGGACATGCGATAGATTCTTCAACCCTCCCTACGACCGACCAGTGGGGGGCACATGCGAGCAACGATCAAGACAGGGGAGGGGGGAATTGGCACAACTAAATTGGGATGGGAGAAAAAACAGAAAAAGAAGGAGAAAAAGTGTATTAAAAAAAAGAGAGAAATTGAGATCAATCAAGACTTTTTTTTCTCCAATGGTCAACTGTTCTGGAATGTACTTGAAAGTACTGCGTTTTACTTTTACCTCGAAAGAGCTTGAGTTTACAAAAGGTCCTTTACGCTATATATATATTATTCCTACAATTGCTGCACATGGGAGTTTGCTGCTTAAACGTATGTATAATGTATATTCATTGATTCACTCGTATACCAAAATCCATTTGAATTGAAAAATGTTGCTTTAATCGCATCAAATATTGATATGCGATTAAAATGTGATTAATTTCGATGAATTGACTATATTGACTAAATGTATAAAGTCTCAAATTAATTCGATTAAAATGTTTAATCGAGTCCCACCACTAGTTGTATTTGGTTGATGTGAAATGACCACAGATTGGACACTCCCATGTACATGTCAAAATACTTCCCAAAGGTCAGTGAATACCACGATCACAACACCAGAGGGAGCTCCACAAATCATGTTAAACCCAGATTCGGCTCAAATAAGGGACTAAACACGTTTCGCAATTATGCCACATCAATGTGGAACGCCCTACCCAAAGCTGTAAAGGAATGTGGATCACTACCCACTTTCAAAACCTCTCTCAAGGGACACCTACGGGAGACTGCAATTCAACACTGGCCCCTGTAAATATCCTAACCCAACCCCCTCCAATGTACAGTCATTTACCTAGTATGGTTTTGTCAATAGTCCAATGTACAATTTTGTTTGTTTGTACAGTGTCTCCCCCCCCCCCCCCTCAATGTACAGTTTTACTTGTTTATACAGTGTGCCCCCCCCCCCCCAACCACCTCCAATGTAAATTACCCAGTATGGTTGTCAATATCCCAATGTACCCAACCCCCCCCCACCCAACCTCCTCCAATGTACAGTCTCTACGTCAAATGTATATACTCCCTTTTCTTGACTCCTTCTGTATCACAAACAGTACTGTATTTGCAAATCTGGTATGTCATAAATGTATAGATGTAGCAGTACTGACTATCTGTATGTCATGTATGTCATATATGTCCTGATGAATTGAAAATGGGGGACCCTGATGTAAACAAGACGAAAGTCTTTCTCTGGTCTGCATCCCCTTAACAATTGTGTGTATTGAGCTGTACTGTATTGTACCCATTCTGCAATCTGTTAATAAAGTTTTCAATCAATCAATCAATCAATCAATCAATCAATCAATCAATCAATCAATCAATTCAATCAATCAATCAATCAATCTCCATTTGTCTCCATATACAGTGACCAAGTGCAGACGCATTGGGTAATTTAATACATTTAATTCATGTTACTTAAAAAACTAACTTAATTGTTATTTTGAAAGGAAAGGAATGTTGTACAAATTGTGATTAATTAAGTGCGTTCGGTGTCATTTGGTTTTAACATCCCCTTGTGTAGCCTACTTTATTTTATTGAGACCCAATTTCCCACAATCCTTAGCGTTATGGACAACAAAGATGGCGATTCCGAAGAGTAAATCCGAACGTGATAGGAATAGTCGAATGTAAAAAGAGATGAATTGAAAAAAGAGCGACAACCGGCACGGGCACTGCAGACAATATATTACACGGTGGTGCAATTGGAATATATAACATACTGTCGTAGCCAACAAAAAAAGCAAAATGCCTTCTCCAAAAGCTAAAAACGCTGGACGCAGTGGAGGAAGCCCGGTGCTCAGCAGCACCAATGGGCGTTACGACTTCATGCCGCTAAACCGAACCCCGCCACCGCACCTCCTCCAGCGGCAGGGCTCCGACCCAACCACCGCCCGGCTCCGCGCCTCGGAGAGCCCCACGCGGCGCAGGGGCTCGAGCTCGTCCACGGGCTCGGCGGCAGGGGGGCAGCAGGGGATGCCCGAAGAGGACTGTATGCGACTTAACCCCTCCTTCGTCGGGATAGCGCTCAGCTCCCTCCTCGCCATAGACCTGTGGCTGTCCAAGCGGCTGGGAGTGTGCGCCTGTGAGGACTCGTCGTGGGGCAGCATTCGCCCGTTGATGAAGCTCATAGAGATCTCGGGACATGGTATACCGTGGCTGGTTGGGACCGCATACTGTTTGTACAAAAGTGACAGTGCTGCAGGACAAGAAGTCATGCTCAACCTTTTCATGGGTAAAGACCTATTTCTATTATTGGCGGTTCTCTTTGTGGTCACTCAGTTGAGTCCTTTTCTCTGTAATAACACGGTTGGCAGTGGCACAAAGCATGCCTCTAGCTTGCGTTTGCATATCAAAGCAAGCCTGTGCAGCCCCACGGGCAGTTCGGTCAACATTTGAATATCCACCACACTCTTAAATGAGAGACAAGTTACCCTCCTATCTGTGACAGATTCTGTGATGTCACCTGGATGTAAAATCTGAGACCGCTCCATATGGGCACTGGCCATATAATTAATGGCAAATGCCGTATTAATGCGAAAAAGACTGGACCAGAATGTATAGCTTATTTGATTGTAAGAGCGCACACAGGACGATTTTCTGGCTCCAAAAAAGTCGGCTCTCTCCATTGATTGTTTATGGAACAGCATCCCAGTTTTTACATTTACCATTTACATCCCGCTGACCTCACAAATTTGAAGCAGGTTGTTGTCTCTAGTGATTTCTGGTTCTCAACAAATGACTGAACTGTTGCAGAGCACAGGAGTAACGTGAGTTATTGAAATGTGTGGAATTCCCCTTTAATGCGCTACTGAGCTGCACCAATGATGCAGCACTGCAACCCCCCCCCCACACACACACACACACGAACACACTCACCCACTCATTGCACTGAATAGAGCACCAAATTGAATGGAAATGCAGATACATTTTAATTGCACAATTTCTTCACAGGTAATGACAAAATATGATGGCAGTGACATCTCCATTTAGCCTCCTTGGGAAATACCAGGAAGTGGACCCAGAAATAGTCCCAGGTGAATGGGATTTTGCCATAGAACTATAATAAAAAATTATATAGACAAATGTAAATGTTAGCTTTAAATGCAAACCATATCAATCCCAATGTTGTACTCTTCTAGCAGGTTGTTATTTAAGATTATGAGGGTTGTACTGTGCCACGATTCCTAATGTTAATATATTACTCATTTGAATGTGTTTAAACATTTTAAATAGCAAAAAAAGGCAACCCTTATAATCTTATATCATAGCCTGCTAGATGAGTATAACCACCTTGGGATTCAAATGGTAAATAGTATACATTAAAACACCTGTGACAAAATCCCCTTCAGCCAAGACTCTTTCAGGGTCCACTTCCTAGAATTTACACACTCGGTTATCATGTACCTCCACCTCCTCTCTCACACACACACACACACACTCCGTTGTCATGTACCTCCACCTCCACACACACACTCAGTTGTCATGTACCTCCACACACACACTCAGTTGTCATGTACCTCCACCTCCACACACACACTCAGTTGTCGTGTACCTCCATCTCCTCACACACACTCAGTTGTCATGTACCTCCATCTCCTCACACACACACACACACACTCAGTTGTCATGTACCTCCACCTATACACACACACACACTCACTCAGTTGTCATGTACCTCCACACACACACACACACACTCACTCAGTTGTCATGTACCTCCACACACACACACACACACACACACACACACTCAGTTGTCATGTACCTCCATTAGGCATTTTCTTTCTAAAGTGGTTACCACTGGTTACCGGGGGTGACAGTGGCTCGGGAGGTAGAGCAGTCGTTTGGTAATCTGGAGGTTCCTGGTTCGATTCCCGAGCGGGCGGGCAGTGTGTCAAAGTGTCCTTGAGCAAGACACTTAACCCCTAATTGCTCCCAGTGAGCAGGTTGGCACCTTGCATGGTTGCCTCTGCCGTCAGTGTGTGAATGTGAGTGAATGGGTCAAATGTGAGGAAGAAATTGTAAAGCACTTTGGATAAAAGCTCTATATAAAAATGCATGCACCATTTACCAGTGGTTAACGTACAGGTAGCCATTTTAGAAGAGAGACAAACGTTCTGCGTAAGGCCTCCATTCAGCCACTCGCCGAACAACACGTCATGCATGGGAAGCACACGCATGCCGCATGCCACCCGCCGGTGAGCAGACATGACGGCGGTGTCTGGATGTCATGTGTTTTAAAAGTAGACCGCGCCTCCGCGGGGAGCAGCCTAGTGGGCAGCGGGGATCAGCTGTAAAGAACAGGGATCCTATATGGAGCAGGCGGAGAAGACAGCAGGGAAGATCAGGCGGGGAGAGGAGAGCGGGGCGGAGGGGAATGAACCGCTCTGAGCCATCTGAAATGATGACTACAATGCCCCCATTTCTCACAATAAGACCTTGTATTTAACCCTTTCACCGCCACGCTACAGAAGGTTAACTTTTTTTTTTTTAAACTTACATTTTTATTTTCATTTTTTCAACAACATACATGGACAACATTCATAGACAATACACAGTACATAAATTAAAACAAATAGACAAAAAATGGGTAAAGAAAAAGTGTGACATGGGTCCTTCGGTCCCTTCTACATTTGCATTATTTATTTACATTTTTATTCATTTCCTTGTATCCTTTTCAAACCTCTGTGATGTCGTTACTTCCCCTCCTGTATTCTTCCCATTTTCCCCATTTCCATTCAAACTTTTCTTCTTGCAGCCTCAGCAGATGTGTGATTCTCTCCATTTCCTGTATCCCCTCTACCAACTCTATCCATTGATCCTTTGTCGGCACTTCTACCTTGTACCACAGTTTAGTTAAAGCTTTCTTGGCTGCCACTATCAATATCTTAATCAAATATTTGTCTTCCCCTTGGATTCCTTCCTGTGACAGATTCCCCAAATACAACACTTGGCCTCCCTGGGGTATTTCGTATCCTATTATTTCATTTATTATCCCTCCTATCTCTTCCCAGTAGTGCCTTATCTTCTGACATCCCCAGAATATGTGTGTATGGTTCGCCCCTTCCTGTCCACACTCCCTCCAACATGTTTTCTTTGCTGGTGTGTAATTGCCCTGTATTTCTGGTGTTATAAAGTATCTAATTATATTTTTCCACCCAAACTCCCTCCATATCCTTGATCCTGTGGTTGTTTGTTGTGTCTTACATGTGTCATACCATTCCTCCTCTGTTATCTCTATTTCCAACTCTCTTTCCCACTTTTCTTTCACATACAATGTTGTATTTCCCTTACTGTCCATTATTGCCTGATAGAAGGTTAACCTTTCACTAACACTACAGTCCAGGGACCGAAACTAGAGAGCGCCACCCGCCATTGGCACTCAGTTTTTACGCTTGGCGCCTCCCACTGAGAGGTCTGACCGCCGTGTGGGCAATCAAATAGTCATGTGAAAACCGAAAATCATGATCCAATTCTTTAGCGGAGTTCTCACTCGCTGTCTCAGCACAGACATGCAGCGCACCGCGCACTGCTGCTGCTGCTCCTACCCCTCCCCACCTGTTTCTGTATGCCTGCATGTAAACAGAGGCTATTGCCTCACCGTGACGTTAGTCTAGTCAGTGTGGGACCTTCGTGAGATAACGTTAGCTACCGTTACAAAATGACCCAGTCAACTATTCACTTAGTTTAATACATGAGGCATTGTGTAACGTTATCCAGCCGGCTAGCTACGGATAGCTCCCGACATCAACAAATCCTCCAGCAATAGTCCAGTGCATAATACCTCCGTTGGCTAGGTAGCTCACTAGTCACTACGAAATGTTGCAGTAAACTAAATAGTTCACTGAGGCGTTGTCCCAACGCCATCCAGCAGTAGCTACAGATAGCTCCTGACATCAATGTCCTACAACAACATGCGTATTCGAGTCCCTGGCTTACATCGCATGAGTGAGGGCTGCTGAATAGGGTCCAGCTGTAGCTCAGGAGAATCCTTTTGCATGCTGAATGTAGCGTTTAGGGTCCAGCTGCAGCGCCGGAGAATCCTTGCTGGAGCTGGAGGCCACTCGAGTATACACACAGACAGTGGAGCTGTTTGCAGACAGCGAGGTGGCGATGTCTCGCAGATAACACAATCACAAGTATGATTATATAATATATATATTTTATTAAAAAAAAATTATATAAAATAATAACAAAAAAAGTTTTTATCAAAAAAAAGTTGGCAGGTAAGAAATATGCTTACTATAAATATGCGGGTAGATGGGAAGAATCTACCCGCCACTGGCCGGTGAGTCAAAAAGTTAATTTCGCTCCCTGCTACAGTCTGTTAATGGTCTTTAACCGTCTGTAGTGTGTTAGTGAAAGGTTAACCCTTTTGTAGAAATATATGCGTTTTGCAAGCTGTGTTTAATGAGTTTAGCGTACAATGGGAACATAATATTGCTTCCCGGCTGAGTAGGAGAGAGTAGGCAGAATACAGAGAGAAATGTCGGTTTACAAGGTTTTAGACTATGTTTACAATAAGAAAAATAATGTATACTGCTCTTCTCCTTTTAAAGCGCAGCAGGAAAGAAGGGCTGCAGGCTCCTCAGTGTAGATGGACAGGTGCTTTTTGGATGCATTTTTTTCAATGCATCAAACCTTTTGAATCCCAAGATGGTTGTACTCATCTTATCTAGCAGCATCTTGTTATTTAAAATTCCAATATAAAATTAATTTTAATGTATTTTAAACATTAAAAATCCCCATTTTCAAAAGTGACATATTTTTTTCCCACGGCGCGCAGGGAATGCCGGCGTGGGCTTATGCATGGCAAATTGTGGTCACTCATCCACTCACTCACTCATTCACAGACGATCTGGCGGAGACGTTTTGTGGGACACATGCACAGTAAGATAAGATAAGATATTCCTTTATTGATCCCCTTGGGGAAATTCGGTATTATAGCAGCATGGGGGAGGGGGGAGGGGAGGTACAGGTAGTAAAAGACATACAGGTACAGGTCGCAGAATTATAGTACAGTGGAGTAAAAATGTAAATAGAATAAAAAGGCAGTGTAAACAATATAACTCTGGACATGCGCATATGGGCAACAAGGTGCGAGATGGGGGTATGTATGCCCTAGGGCTGTCTTAAATACTTCGAAGCTTCGTTCGATGGGCATGGGATTCGAATATGAAAATAAAAATTTTTTGTGCACAATCAACTCTGCCTCTCTTTGTTAATTACAACAAGCAATGCTGTTTGTTATTTAAGATGAGGTTGGACTCTGCACTGACAGATTTGTGTTCATTGTGCTGCTTTTATAAAGCCTCAAATGACGGCTTACAATATTTCATGAAAGCGAAGTGTTTCGTTTGTCTAAGATTTAAAAAGGTTTAAACTTTACAGCACTGACAAAGTTGAACAAAGTGATGTACAAGTCCCACAACATTAAAAAAAAAAAAATTATAATATATATATTTTTTAATCTCAAAGCTTCGAATTAAAATCGAATCTTGGCCCCGAAGCTTCGAATTCCAAAAAGAAATAATTGAAGGTCAGCCCTAGTATGCCCTCTCAGTTATTTTGCCCTACAATAAATATAGTTGCAATATATAATCTAATAATCTAAATCTATTCTAATATATAATCTTAAAAAAAAACAGTGCTAAATATATGCAATATATAATCTAATAATTAGCTACCTGCTCTGGCACAGCACTACGAACACAGAGAGGTGCGACTAAGCGATGCCTTGAGGCTTGAGCTGCATCTCCCTAAATTATCCCCAGAACGCAATTGCGAGAGACATTAAAGATATAAAAACTGCCCACAGCTGCTACAGACGGTTAACCGGTCTGTAGTGTGGTAGTGAAAGGGTAGTGTGGTAGTGAAACGGTTAACCATTTGGTAGTGTGGTAATGAAAGGGTTAACACGCATACCTTTTGTAAAAAAGAATTGAGGAGCCAAGGTGTGCTAGCTTGAATTGTGTGTGAGTGAATGGTCGTTTACGTTAACATTCTCGGCACTGAATATAATAGTTGCGCCGTGGCTCTGGACGGTTTCATGCTTGTTATTATTGTAGGGTCCACTTTGTGGGAATTTGTCATGTACCTCCCACATAGCTGTTTCACCCACCTCCTTCATGCTAATCTTTCTCCCTTGATACTACATGTATCCGTCTCTCATGCCTCTTAATCTGCTCCACCTGCACTCCTGCCCCCCTCTCTCCTGCACTCCTGCCCCCCTCTCCCCCCCTGTGTAACCCGCCCCTCTTTGACACTCATAGACAACCTGGTGATAAATGTATGCATGATTGTGAAGAGGAATGGTCCAAGGTACTCTGTCTCATGGAGAAAGCCTCACTGCCAATCTGAAACCATATTATGAAAATACAAGGCTTGTTATTTAGAAACACTAGATGGATCGATGGTGGTTATTACAGTGGAGCAGCTAGCCTGAAGGAGCCCCTGGCCAGTAGAGTCATGAAATATTTACCAATTAAGCTTCCCTCTGAGTGCAACTAATGCCGTCCAGTGGCTTTCTGTTGGATGAGTACACAGCAGGTGGTGGATGCGGTCTATCCGCGTGTCTGTTCTCGGTGTGTTTCTGTTGGATGAGTACACAGCAGGTGGTGGACGCGGTCTCTCCTCTTGTCTTGAGCTCGGTAGTCCTGTACATCACGTCACCTGCCCAGCACCTTGTCTTGAGCTCGGTAGTCCTGTACATCACGTCACCTGCCCATGCAGCAGCTCAAACCAAACATGCTATTTGTGTGTGCAGGGCTGTACGCTAAGCTTTTTCACTAGGGGCACACTTGCCCCTAAATGAGAAATTTAGGGGCAAAAAATATTTTTTAGGGGCAAATTTTTAAATAACAATTTTACCATTATTTATATCGATTGTTTTTGATTTAAATTTTTATTTTATTTTATATAATTTTTTTTTAATAAAATATATATATTATATAATCATACTTGTAGTTGTATTATCTGCGAGACATCGCCACCACGCAACAAGTCTAAATGCTCGCTATATGCAACCAGCTCCACTGTCTGTGTGTACTCGAGTAGCCTCCAGCTACGGCCAGGATTCCCCGGAGCTGCAGCTGGACCCTATACTGTAGCCTCCAGCTACGGCCAGGATTCTCCGGCGCTGCAGCTGGACCCTATTGACTATATTCAGCGTGCCCTCAGCTAGAATACGCATCGACTCAGTGTTATAACTTTTAAGACATTGATATCAGGAGCTATCTGAACGATTTAGTTTAATGGGACGTTTCGTTTTGAACAGTAAGCTAACGCGAGCTATCATGCACTACTAGACTTACTGGAGCATTTGTTGATAGCTATCAGTAGCTAGCCGGCTGGCAGGCTCACCGAGGTCCCAGTGTCCCACTAGAGACTAGTGTTTACAACAGCCACGGGTGCGGGAGGGAGGAGGAGCAGCAGACGCCGCAGCTCTCTCCGTGTGTCTGAGTTCAGTTCAGTTCGGCTCACTATAGGAGGTTGAACGCGTCGAAAATATGAAGCAATACTAACTTTACTTTTCTTCATAGCTAAATCAGACAGTCAGACAGTCAGCCAGTCTATCAGAGTGAGTGCTCAGTCGATTGTTCCCGCTGATCATACCTGCTGAGTGCTCACTGCTCAGCTCGCGTGAGTGACGTCATCGCGTCATCACACGCCTTGGATAATTTAGGAGTGAAATGCGAATGCAAGGCTTGAAAGCAGTACTCGCAAGCCCGCCCCCAGATAATATTTACCAATCGCAACGGCCAATTAAAGGGGAAATTCGCGACGATATCATCGCAGTCTACAGCCCTGGTGCGGGTGTATACTAGTGATGTGACGATTCATCGATTTGCATCGGTGCGCCCGCATACACATTCACGATGCAAGTGCACCGGTGGAATAAGTCCGCGTCGGCAAAATGTCAGGCTGAACTCGCGATGCATCTTGTTGTAGCGTCTTTGCATCGGTCAAAAACCGATGCATTGATATAATTTCCTCTCATCCACTTATCAGCAGTGCACTGTGACTGCACACACACACACAGCAGATACTATTGCTTTGCTACTACATAAGGCGAGAGCCGCGTCACAGTTATCAACAAACAGTGGAAGTCGAGGAGACATGAATAGAATTGCTCAACATGCTAACGCTAGTAGCCTCTGGCTAACGCCAGTTAGCCGTTCAGCTAACGCTAAACTAGTGTCTAACTAAAGTGACTGCAACACAGTAACATTAGTGAGGAGGGGGGGGGGGGTATATTCAAGACGCTTGACAACAGGGGTTCAAAGATAACTTCACATTTATTGGTTATTCATTTCTTAATTATATCGCTTCATGCAATCCATCCAGGCTAGCCGGCTGCCTCCGTGTTGTTGACATTTGCTACGGTCGCATCCTAGTGACCTAGTCTAGTGTGAGACATCATCAACTGTCGACGGCCGCTCAGACGGGGAGGGGCTCTCTCTCTCTCTCTCTCTCTCAAACTGTCAAAAGACAGTTTATGCAAAAGTCTTCTTAGGCACCCAAGAGTTTTTAATTATATAAATTGTCTTACAGTAGATTATTTTATTTTTAATAATAATATAAGCTGCATAAGGAATACAACCAAATCCTCTGTCATACCATAAAATTGTATTATTTATTATTATTATTATTTTGCATCGTGTTGAATCGCATCGTATCGCCCCGAATCGCATTATGTTGAATCAAATCGTATCGAATCGTATCGTATCTCAACAGGGGGTGAATCATATCGCATCGCATCGCCCGGTGCTTCAAATGTATCGTTAATGTATCGTATCGTTGGCACCGTATCGAGATGCACATCGCATCGGCCTCAGTGAGGAGATGCACATCCCTAGTGTATACGCCACGTGCATGCGTGTGTACGTCTGTATGCACTAGGGCTGGGTTAAAAAAATCTATTTCCCGACTCTGAATCGATCATTTGAATTGGTGATTGATTATCGATTCATAAAATCCCAAGATCGATCTTAAAAAAAAAAATAATAATATATATAATTTGTTTCATCCCCCAATTTTGTCTTTATGCCAATTCCCTTCCTGGTCGTTGCACGCATTGCCCCACTGTCGGTCTGGGGAGGGTGTAGACCAGTGGTTGGCAATTAAGTTTGGCCTTGGGATAGGCATTTTCCATTGGTTTTCCCAGCCCACGTGACCATTTCTAGCATTTCCATTGGCTATAGTGACATAGATAATGATTGTGGAAATACAACAAATCTACGAAACCACTTACTGAGACATCACCCAGACGTGACATATGCAAAAGCCAATGTTCCAATAAAAAGTACATTCATGTAACTGCTTGAGAGTAAATTCTTAACGTAAACATTGATATTTTTAACAATGCAACATGTTAGAGGGTTCCTTGAACCATTAAAATGTTATAGCATTGAATCGAATTTAATCGGAACCCTAATCGTTTTGGGAAATCAGTGGCGAATGCGATACTCAGCCGTAGTATGCACCTGTGTGTGCATACTGACCGCTGTCTGACAGTAGAGCAGTTAAAGCTTTATCAGTGTGTGCACATGTTCAGAAGGGGAGGGCAAATGCCAGCTGCTCCTGTAAAGTGGAGCAGAATCCCACCTCACGGATGAAAAGACTCTCTCTCTCTCTCTCTCTCTCTCAGATCCATGTACAGAAACTGACGACGGCATGAACAAAATGCAAATTATGCAACAATAAAAAATTAAAAAAAAGCAACAAGCATATCGCATTCACTTATCGCATGAGTATAGTATAGGTCGGGGGAGGGGAGCAAGTCGCGGAATGCATTAAAACCACCGTGCCTGGAGCACAGACCTCGATGCTGCTGAAACTGAACAGGACCGCCGCTATGTACGATATACATGACAAATACTGTAGCATCTTCTGGGTTTTTTTTTTTTTTTTTCAAATCAGTTGTGAAATAGTCACTTTTGGTGAGTTGTTTCTATACAATTCACTTATATGACATTTAGGTATGATGACACAGGACTACAAAAGCATTTAGTATAGAAATGTGTCAACAGACTAAAGCAAGGACCCACAATATTTTGCATACAAATTATGCTGAGCACGACAGAATGTAATATCATAACTGTCTATTATTTTTCTTGCAATTGAGCCAATTTTCCTTTTAGGTACGGTTTTGAGGTGTGTGTGTTCAACAGAATGTAGTATCAAAAATATGTTCACAAAAAGTATGGGTTACTGAATGCTGAACTGCACTGTTATAATCACTAAGCCATTGTAAGACCTTACCTGTGTCCCTGTATCACTTGTCTCTGCTGCCCTTTGACAAAAAAACATCCTCCATTTTCCATTTTCCTTATTTCTTTCTGGCGGCATATTTGAGTTAGTCACCTAGTAAAAGTCACCTAGTAAAAGTGAGATAATTGACAATATCAAAACATGCTAGGGCTGTACCGAATAGTTCGAAGCTTCGTTCATAAATGTTGACATTCAAATTCTAAATCAACATTAGAATTTTAAATTGTATTGATTTGCCAAGGTATGGCGAGTGCCATACCTTGCCATACCAAAACGACGCCCCTGGGGCACATAGCCGCGGGAAGTAGGGGTGCTGAGGGAGCGGCAGCACCTCCACCTCCAGGTGCAGCACCCCCTCGCGGCACGAACGGATATTGATGCAAAATAAAAATGTAATTGGGGTAGGGGAATAAAAGAATATACGCCTATTTTAGAAAATAAATATTCTTAATTCACATTTATACTAGTGTATACAGCCACCACGTGATACAATGCAGCAAGATACAACGCATTTCTTCCCGGCCAGGGAGGGGGGGGCTGCGTGGTCGGCACAGCGCCCCCTACCAGGGTTAGAAAAGAAAAAAAAAAATTCAATGGCTTTTTTTTGCCCCCCTTAATTGATTTTCGGGGACTTTTTTTTGTATTTCGGGGGCACAACATTTTTATAATGAAAATTAACAAAGATTATAAAACATTGTTGACACTTTTTTTTACAGTCTTCGTCCCTATGTTTGATAACGTAATGTTAATGTCTCCATATATAGGGCTCTACGCTAACCTTTTTCCCAAGGAGCACATGTGCTCCTAAATAAAATGTTAATAAATAAAATTTAAATACAAATTTAGGAGCACAGAAATTTAGGAGCAGAGTGACAATTGTTCAAGTAACACACACACACACACGATGTGTGACATGGCTTGGTTTCATGTTTTGAGGTACCTTCAATTATCTGTAAATAATACATACATACTCTATCTAAATAGATTAAATATGATTGTCCCTGAGGGCAAGTTGTGTTGTTGTCAGATCGATCAATGAAATACGTTGCGCGCTCAGCGCTGTGGAATGAAGGAAATGCGCATCAGGATCATTTGGATGTTATTCTTTGGAGTTGTGTTACAAATGGAACGGTCTTTCCCCGCCGAACACAAGTTAAGATTAAGATTAAGATTTGTTTATTAAGGACAATGCAAATTAATGAACATCATTTACATGTGTATGCATAACATCACAGCATGATAAGGACGTAAATATGCCGGGAATAGCACAGGGCTAATTTCCACCCGTAGTCCTAACATAAAACAAACACAAAACGGACCATACAACGTTCATTCATAAAAACTGACATCACTGACATGACCACACTAACATGACATTCAGTCAGTACAACATCACTAACATCCCTAATGAGTGCATATTTGGCTGTCTAACAGCCATTTCCTGAGTTGGCCCTTAAAGGTGGACAGGGTGGGACATTCCCTTAAGGGGACCGGAAGGCTGTTCCATGTTCCACTTCCCTTTATCGATAGACAATTTTTGCTGAAGGCGGTCTTTCTAAAATGGACCTCACAATCCCCTCTGGTGTTTGATCTAGTGGCTAATCCAGTGTTCCTTTTCTCGTGGATAAACTCCAGGTTACACAGGTCGCGCTATCAGATGCTTAGCTTGCTAACGTTAAGATAGCAGTGTAACTTAATGTTACACAGCACTATGCATGCTTGCTGAAAAGCAGAGCTCTCTGTCTGTCTGTCTGTGTTCGCACCTCTCAAGCACTGTAACACGCAGCGGGCCCCGCCTCCCTCCCTCCTTGCATTCCACCCAAAAACTGAATTTCAGTCCAGTTTCTTAACTATTAACAGCGGAGCTGTTTTGTAATCTTCACTCTGCAAGTAAATGATTTTTCCGGTTCGCACACACACATATTATTAGGGCCAAATACGAGGGAAATGCTCGCACTGTAGAGCATATATATAATTATATATATAATTAGTAAACTGTCGGGGGCTTTTATTGCCCCCCTTAACTGATTTTCGAGGGCATTTGGTCAATTTTCGAGGGCATTTTGCCCCAAGCCCCCGTTAATTTCGAACCCTGCCCCCTACTCAAAACATCTTCCTGCTGGTATGATGGGGCACTTCCACCGCAAGCACAGAGGTTCAGCAGCGCATCTGCGTTTTCCATGTACGCCACACATGGTGCATGATGGGAGCGGCACAGCGAGGGGTTGGTGTGGCTCGTTCTTCGGAGCGAAGTTAACTTGGTTTTAACTTTGCGGCAAGTACATCCAGCCAAAGTGGCGCGCCTGACTCTTTCAGATCAGAAAATTCAGATCAAACTAAATTGTAGATCAAACATGAATCAAGATCCAGTAATTGCATAGCCTGTCTAAAATGTTGTCAGAAACATATTCTAGTGAACCCTTTAGGTGGAAGAAGATGAAGAGCAGGCTCGAGGTGTTACCATCACGTTGGTGCAATATTGTGTATTTGTCTATTCTCAGTGTTTGCTCTTTGGCTCATCACCTGCTGTCCTTGGCTTGGATGTGTGTTCATGCTCCTATTTGTTCCCAATTAACTCAGCAAACATGTTACCTCAGCCTTGTTTATCTGTCGACCGCCAGGCTCTTCTGTTGGCTCGACACAGGAAGTTGTGAAAACATCAGATGCCCGTGCTTAGACATTGTGTTGCAGGTTACGTGCAAAACTACCAATCAGGAGATGGGTTTATTAAAGATGAGCAAAATGACGGTTATTATTATGCTACCCCTTACGTTTCTACAGTCTGTATAAGGTGTGTATATGTGACTTAGGCTCATCTTATTAGACCCCCCCCCCCCCCCCCCCCCCCCACAACATCCCACTGGTTTAAAAAGAAAAGTTAAAGCTAAACCATCTATCTGGTTTTCCACCATGTGGATGACACTGCCTGCTTCACACAGTCTGCAGTAGTGATGCACGCACTTCTCAACCGCTGTGTTCAGGGCAGGCGACAGCGACACCGCCTGTCTGTCCTCATTGACGATTCTCGAGAATGTTTTTTTCTTTCATCTGACTTATATACGCCACATTTACCCCAAATTGTCTTCCACGCCTACTTAAACATGTGATTTACAGATGTTGGGGGACTCGAGTCGAATCGCAAATTTGAGGATGTGTGACTTGTTTGAATAACTAATAAAAATACTCGACTTGACTTTGTAGATCAGAATTAAGTAACAAACATGTATCCCAACTGGCATGTATCCTGAGTCCCGCCTAACTAAAGCTTGCCTAGTCTTGTTTGACAAATAGGTGACTGGTACAGGCTCTGTATAATAAATAAATAATCCCAATGAAAGGCAAGTAGTGATGAAGTAACATCATCCTTCTCATAATTAGATTTATTTTTTAAATAGTGGTTAGGACACAAGATCTGGGCTCCAAAGATAACTGCAGGATATTACACTGTTATGGAATATTGTTATACTATATTTATTATCCACTGTTGATACCTTTGTTTATCTATATTATTAAATGGCTTCGTAGTATCTGTTTGATTATGCCTGTTTGCGTGGATGTGTTTGCATCGTCTGTGTGGTGCCCAATCCTTTGTCTGATTATGTTTGATTTAGTTTGTTGTCTTTGTGCGCCCAGGTCTATGCACACAGTTCCTGGTGGCTGCTAACACCGTTCTGTTCTCCATCTATCTCTCCACCCTCCTTCCTTCCTTCCTTCCTCTCCCAGGCCTGCTGTTGGACCTGGTCCTGGTCGGCATCGTCAAGGCGGTGGTGCGTCGGCGCCGGCCGTCCCACAACCGCATGGATATGTTCGCCACCTTCTCCGTGGACCGCTACTCCTTCCCCTCCGGCCACGCCACCCGCGCCGCCATGTGCGGGCGGTTCCTCCTCGCCCACCTGGTGCTGGCCGCCCCGCTACGGGTCCTGGTTCTGCTGTGGGCCAGCCTGGTGGGGCTGAGCAGGGTTCTGCTGGGTCGCCACAACGTGACGGATGTGATGTTTGGGTTTTGGATGGGTTACTGCCAGTACAACCTGGTGGAGCTGCTCTGGCTCTCTCCTCAAGCCCTGGAAGGGCTGCTGGAAAGTTGGCCTGAGGTGAAGGCCTGAGGTGGAGGCCCGGACAGGAATGTTGGGAGCATGCGGTGGAGACGGAAACTGGCATGGGCATTTGGACCGGGGTCAAGTGACTGAGGCACTTCTACTATTTCTTTAAACACGCAACCTTCCTCCCAATCCATGGAGGATACACTCACCTAAATCTAGGGCTGGGCAATTACCGGTAATCACATTTTATTTTCAATTACGATTTTGCCTTTTAACGATTATGACGGCAAGGTAATCGACTTTTAGCCAGGTCATGTTTTAGTTTTTCAGTTGACTTATATTTGAAGTTCAAGGAAATCCACTGTTAAAAAGACATTAAATGCGTCTTTAAATATATTTAAAAAAATGTATTCTATAAATGCATGATATTTCCAAAATCCGAGTAAATAGTGATAAATAATCACAATCTCAATATTGACCGAAATAATCGTGATTATGGTTTTTGCCATAATCAAGCAGCCCTACCTAAATAGTCAGTTTGTTAGGTGGTATTACTGTACTCGTCATGAGGAGGCTATTGAAGAGACTTGGAACTCCCAAGAGAACAAAAATAGAATGGTACATAGACCAGAACAATCCTTGAATGAATGAATGAATGAATGAATGAATGAATGAGAACTTTATTTAACAGATTTATACTTCTGGCTTTACCTGTAACTGTACATCCTCACTTCAAAGAGATGCGCATGAACATTGTTTGTTAAAGATTCAGTACAATGAAAATAGTGTTTTTCAATCGAATTGCTTTTTTACAAGTATGTAATATTACCAAAATGTTTAGAACTGTTGTGAAAATGCTAATTAAAGCCTGTTGATGTCTATCCCCCTGGATATATCAACAGAATCAAGCCATTTCATATATCCAATCTGCTTCCTTGAAGATATTGAATATATTGCATAATGTACTCGGGTTACCCTGATTGGCCCATCAGTCACATCTTAGCTGAGTGGTTCTTATAGTGTCTAATGAACAGAGAGCCACGCCTACTGAGAGTTGGCTGTGCACAGATAGGGTGCACTAAAACACTAAATATTATACACCTGAAGCTGAAAATATGACACTCGTGCCATTAACATCCCACAATAAGCAATGTATGACTGAATAAAAAAAATCATTGTACTGGATCTTTTAAGTTAAAAAGAAAGAAAGGGAAAGAAAACATCCATGTATCCACACACAAACAAGATGTCTTGATACATGAGACCCTGGATTGCAGAAAAACTAAATCTAAACTATGGCACTGTTAGCTCTCTCAGCTAATGGTGGGTTCAGTACTAGGCAGGGGGCGTGGGAGAGGGTGTTGGTTTACCCCCGTTTTAGTTTTCTCCGCAATATGGGATCCTGAATGTGTTTTAAGTGAGAAAAATTATGTAACAGTCAAACAGTGATCTCTTCTACACAGGGAAAAGCGGGATGGTTAATTAGTGCGGCCGTTAATGTCTGCAGGGCACTCCGGAGGCTCCATGGGAGCTGTTATTCTGCTGTGAAATAGATGGTATAGGCCTTGATGATAAGACTGTTTTCTAAATGGATTTAAAAGTCGCATGCTCAATATATATATAGACCTATCACTAAATGTCATGGAAAAAGAGAGGCTTTATACTTATTGCCATTCATGTTTCACAACACCTGTCCATGAGGACATACTTGGTTTCTTCATTCATCAGAAGAGTGTGTGTGGGGCTGTGCATGTCATTTCCCCGCAATAGCTAGTTATATAGCTGTTGAACCCGCTGAAAGAACAGTAGGTAAACCCCGAAAAGAAAGTTATCGATGGCTACATGATAGCAGCTAGGTTCCTATCAGCATAAGGGTTCAAATAAGGACTCTGTAGATGTTTGAATGAGGATAACTGTTGGATTAGTTGTGTAAAGGTACTTGTGGCCCCCCGCAAAAGTTGATCAATTATTGGTGAATAATTAAAGGCGTTTTTATTGCTGGTAGTAGTCGGTAGACAAAGAAGAACCGTTTGTCTTTGAAGAAATACTTTCTAAATACATGATGAGGCAGGCAGATGGCCAGCATTGTACAGTATGGGTTCCTGTGATCATGGTCTTGGTTGAGATGGCATTTGGCAGAGGCTATAATCCATGTAGGGAAGAAGTGTGTTAACAGCCAAGACTTTGCAGTGCTACAAAACATCCTGCTCTTGCTGTCGGACAAGAGGAAAGGCAAAGAGACGTTGTGTTGATGTGGTCGTTCTTTGTGACCTAATATCCAGGCACTGAATGATGTCTTGTGCCCAAATGTATCGTCACAAATCTGGCCTTGGCATGTTCCATTTCTTACAAGCAGTAGGTTTGATCATCATTAATGTTTATCCATATTCACTTGCATTGGCGTGTGTGTTGTGTGATGACATTGTGTATGAAGAACCAACTTTAAGGTTTTGCACGATTTAACATTCAGTGACGCCAGTGGTCAAGATGTTGTAACCTGGAGTGGAGTGCTTGCCTCACTGTGACCGTAGCACTGTCATAAAGGTTGTTGACCCTTGTGTGAGTGTTTGGGGAGAGCGTGAGGGTTGCGTGCTTTGTACCGTATCCTTAAAGCAATATGTGACTAGTCTAACATCCGTAGTTTGCGGGAATATGAACCCGTGCAGGTTAATCAGTTGTCTGTCGTCCAACATCAACTGTCCTACTTTCCCAGCTGATGCCATTTGCGTCCATCGAGGTTGTTTTGCTCATTATTCTGAAAGAAAGTGTAATTTTAAAACATACACACTTAAAGGGGCACTTCACCAAAAAAACAATGCTGATTTATTTTGTACATAATCTCGCACACGTCCAAAGCTCCTGTTAATTACAGCTAAATTAAATTAAATTACAAGGTAGCAGTCCCTATAAGTACATGGTATTGCAATCTACGTCATTTCTTGGTCCTGTAAGTGTAATTAACGCAACACAAGGATTCAATGTTCCCTGATGACATCACTGGTGGGTGGTGGCCATATCCAAACTCATTTACTCTCAATAACTGTCAAACTAAATTAATGTGTGCAAAACTGTTACGTTTTTGGATGTGTGTGAGATTATGTGTAAAATAAATCAGCATTGTTTTCTGGTGAAGTGCCCCTTAAATTAAGGATTGTTCTTTGTCATCTCCTCATAGTAATTTCACTGAAATATGAAAATATGAGAATCGTAAAGAAATCCTCAATGCTGGTGGGAGATACAAATTCCAGGAGAAGCTAACGTCATAGAGATTAACAGAGATTCAGTTTATATGGAGTTACATTGTACCCTTTAGAAATATGGCTTCAAGGGGGAATACCACACTAAATATGTTTCAGGCGGGTTATCCATATGCTCCAGGACAGTTCGGTATAAGTTAAAGATCCACTAATTATAATTTGGACCTTGTAGACGCAACAGTTACAATTAGTGGTCGAGTGCACACAGTCCTCATTTCAGATGATTGAGAATACATTTTTGGGAGGATTGAAAATCCCAGTGCATCCGAGGACCTCGTAGACCAGAGTCTTTAGCCTTTAGAAAGAGGGGATCACATGCAACATAAAGCTGGTCAGATGACACACTCGCATGGTGTGCTATGCACCTCTATCCACTGACCCATGAAGCACCACATCGTATGTGTGTATTCTCAAATGGAGCGGTGTTCCCCTGTTACAGCCCATTCCTAACTATACTTCTGCTGCTATATGTACATCCTTTGTGCACGTCTCTAGTCTCTTGGAGTTAACTGCTGAACACTGGCCATCTCTCGTCTTACCTGCTTCTCCTCGCTGTGCGCTTTCTGTTTTAGAGAGGAGTAGACTGCTGTAGTGTGAGTGTGCACACGCCACCCACTCAACCATCTCCACTTTGATTAAAAATGGAGAAGCTATTTCCCTCTTTCAATTTCTCCTGCAGCTCTCCACTCTCTCATCCTCCTCTCTCCTCTTCAGTACCTCCTCGTCCAGTTCCCCTCAAACCCCCCCCCCCCCCCCCCCCATCTCACTCCCCCATCGGTATTTCCTTCAGGAGAGACCAACTGAATTGCATCATCTTCAGCCTCCCTTCTAATGAAATGCCCAGAAAAGCCTCTGCTTAAATGACAGTCAGATCTACTGTACAGTACAATACATTCCCTCTGTTGTAAACCAGAGCTAAACATGTTGCACATGAGCACTGATTTCCATGTCCGTATAATTTTTGTTTGTTTGTCTGTCGGATATGTGCATCTACAGAGATTTCTCCCGCTCTGTGGACAGGCCTGCATTTGGAACGGTTTCATGACCTGTTTTGATTGATTTGATTTGACATCTTTATTTAAGGTAGCGTGGCTGCAATTACTTCAGAGGCTAATCTGAACTGAGAAAAGCGAGTAATAATCGAGACTGTCCCTGAGTGCACGTATTTCCTCACAATTTTATTGTAATGACCTCATGCTGTGCATTTTTGCAATAATCGACCAGCGCTCTTCCCGGTACAGGCTCTGACCAAGTTCAGTTACCTTGAACATGCAATAAAGACGTATGTTTATTTTTGCATTTGATCAACTCTCGTGGATTATCTACAAGATTGCAGCCCATTCCCAAAGCAGCCTGTATAGGCGGATGTATTGGAATTGTGTTGCTAGAGAACAGCTTGGACTGCAGTCGATTTCCCGTTGCAGTGTTCGCCATCATCAACGACCGACAGGAGATCAAATGGAGTCCAGTTAGATATGTTTATGTCATCAAGTTGAAAGCAACTGTAATACAGTCCAGACTGCTGGAACACCACAACTGTGCAACTCCACAGTCCACACAAACATTGAGACAGCTGCTTCACCATGCGCCCCTTTCACCAGCTCTTTGCTATGATATAGAACTTTTAATATATTGTTGTGTGTTTATTGTCCTATAATCCTCACTCTCTGAAGTATGAAGTCAAATGTATATACACATTCCTGTACGGTTGTTTCAATACACTGTGTAATGTGCAATGGGGTTGATTGTGGTAGCAATTATTGCTGTTTAATATTACTTGGGTCGGGGAGGTTTTCTCCTCAATGGTTGCACTGTAATTATGTATATTTTAATAAAAGAAAAACGAGAAAAAAAACGAAAAATAAATAAAATCAGATACAGAGACATTTATACCTGCTGTTAATAATTTATTGCCATGAAAAAATGTATGCCATGTATTGTATATGCGTTTTATATACCTATGCGTTTTATAAATCCATGAGTTTTATATACCCATGCACATATACATGGGTTTATAAAACACAAAAATACATGGGTATATAAAACACTTGGTAGAGTATAGATGGTTGAGATGGTGTATGAGATTCTGTGCAAAAAGAATCTGCATTGTTTTTTGGTGAAGTGCCCCTTTAACACATTGGCGGCCATTTGGATGCGTCTAAAATCACTGTAAACGGCCAGCATATGTAAACAGACTTGCACAGTCCGTGGGGCTGTTTGTAGAGCTAAATCTATACTTTATAGTATTGCTATCTGTCCATTCTCATTGTCAATTGAGTCCATAAACCGTCCCTTCAAAATGGCTTAAAGAAATAATTTTTTCATCAATATGTTCTCATTTTATAGCGCCGTGAATATAAGCGTTATACGGGATTTGGTCTAGTATATTTCCTGGAAGGCTGGATAAAGGGCTAATAGCTACTAACGTTATATCCAATGGCATTTCGGTTATACAGAAGCTACAGTTCAAACTCAAACTGCATATGATCGGTACGAAGGGGGGGGGGGCGGGGAACGTCGTTTCTGATTATTGATTACCAATAACTGTGTTCGTCTCAGTAGCTACATACGCTGATCGGCTGGTTGAGTATCATAACAAGCTCTGATCAGCATGTAATTTACGTGAAAAAGATCTTACCATGAGCCGGTTGGATCCCCCACACTATTTCCCAGTTATCGATCGCCATCTGGTAGATCGATATGTCCATTGGCTGATGATAAATTCCTTTACTGCATCGTGAAATCCGCGATCCAAAACGTATTCCGTGCAACAGGCAATAGCGATCGCTTCAGGTGAGTAGAAAACGACATTGGAAATCCAAAAAAAAAAAGACAACTTCTGCCACAGGGAACACTGCATTATTGATACAGCGCCCCTAAGAGGATCTGGCCGGTAATGCACTTTTTCGAATTCAAAGAGTAGGGTACATCTGCAGTGCAGCTCGGCAACCTTGAATAGGTTATTAAAATGGAATAAAAGCCAAAACAACCTTGCCACAGAGATATCCGTGGTTGGTCCCTTAAGCATGGATTCGAAACACGGATATATACGTGGCCCGTCCCGAATGTGTTAAGAACCAGATCAGAATCTAATATTTTTGGCTTACCAAGTGGTGTTCTGGGGGTCACATCTGAAAACTAAAACCACCATTGTGTTCCTCACCGGAAAAATACCCACAGTGAACAAAACCACCTGCCAATTAAAGGGAAATCTTTTTTCTAATCTTTTGAAAAATTTGAAAATCCAGCAGAGCCTGTGCCTCTGAAAACCTTTGTTGTGTGTGCATAGCGCCAAGGGTGTAAAAATTACCCAGAAATTATACTGCCAGCTGCTGCTAACTAATCAAAAGTGGGTCAGATGTAAGCCTGTGTAGAATATATCATGTCACTTCCTTGAGGTGTATCTCGAGTAGGTTCACCTTCGTGATCGAGGAAACCTGTTTGTTCCATCAGAGATGATAACTCCCAGTGCCTTCACTGAATCATATGTTGGTAGTAGATGTCACTACCACACTACAAAGGGTTAACCATTTCACTACCACACTACAGCCGGTTAACCCTTTCACTACCACACTACAGACGGTTAACCCTTTCACTACCACACTACAGATGGTTAACACTTTCACTACCACACTACAACGGGTTAACCCTTTCACTACCACACTACAGATGGTTAACACTTTCACTACCACACTACAACGGGTTAACCCTTTCACTACCACACTACAGACGGTTAACACTTTCACTACCACACTACAAAGGGTTAACCCTTTCACTACCACTCTAGAGGCGGTTAACCCTTTCACTACCACACTACAGACGGTTAACCATTTCACTACCACACTACAGCCGGTTAACCCTTTCACTACCACAGTACAGACGGTTAACCCTTTCACTACAGATGGTTAACACTTTCACTACCACACTACAACGTGTTAACCCTTTCACTACCACACTACAGACGGTTAACACTTTCACTACCACACTACAAAGGGTTAACCCTTTCACTACCACTCTAGAGGTGGTTAACCCTTTCACTACCACACTACAGACGGTTAACCCTTTCACTACCACACTACAGACGGTTAACCATATATTTTCTTTTACTTGAGCCACTGCCCCAGGGCCATGCATTTTGTAACAGAAGGGTACTAATGCACATAGAATCTTTACCAAGGAGGGGTGCCCTTTTTTAGATAGGGTAACCTACCTGTTTTCTATGGAAATCCTACTTCATTTTAAGTGGAGACAATGGTAAACTAAAATCTATATGAAGAAAAATAACATCTACAGTATAAACACTTTGTAAGGGGGAATTTTCTGTATTACATGGCACAGGGCACATGCCGTACCATTTGTGCACATGCCTGCCCTGCCCCCAGTGTGTCTGTATACTGGTGAATTGTGATTGATGTATTTATACTTGTTTGTAATGGTTTTCAGGTAGCGATACAGTATAAGCATTCAGACATGGGGATGTTAAAAGGTTACCAATGCATTCCAAATGGGAAAGTGCTACCTGCACAGCCCCTGATATATTAGTTTACAGTGTTGCAAAGGTATTGTTCGGATAAATTCCAGTCAAACCGGTCTCTGCCTATCCACTGGTCGTGAGAGCGTTTTGGGTAACACAAGTAGGCCTGTACAACTGGGAGTGCCACTTTGCTTTGTCTAGGTACACCCCTAGAAGCACTATTGAATAGGCTATACCTGTCCCTTGTGCAATGCCCTTATTCAATCCTCTCCTGTGGCTATATTTATTAGAATCTGTGTCCACATTATTATTCACAGTGTCTTTCTCTTCACATTTCTCAAAAAGCACCCAGACCAGTGTCAAGTGTAGGTGGCTACATTGTGGCTTATTGCTCACTAAATCGCTATTGAGAATGAGAGGGTGTGTGTTGATTAATCCAGTTAACAAACACAATAATTACCTGTGAGAAATAAGATCGCAATCGTTTTCAGACAAGGCTAACAGCATGTGGTGGCTATGATGTTGAATCGGTGCATTCCAGACAATATGATAAGATATGATATTCCTTTATTGATCAGTCAAACTAATTAGTTCCCATTAACGCGACTGATATGGCCCCGGTTGAGGTCAACTGCAAGTCACTGGTTTATTGGACAAATGCCAGTGGGTGGCTTGAGCCAACTGTACTTTAGTCTATCTCAAACCCTCTGGCTTGGGCTTGAGTAAACAGTAACTTTGCCCTTTTTTTGGTGATGAATTAAAAAGAAAAAAGAAAAAGAGGACACTCATGTTTCAGTATAAAAGGCGATGCTTGGATGAGACTGTCCCACTTCACAGACACACTCATCTGACCTACAGTACTAAGATCAAGGTAAGACATCTGCTGTGTAATCCTCTTAATATAGATATATCCATTCTGGACCCAATATGTCCCTTTGTGGGGAGCCTCATTTTTAGCCTCACGTCAAATTTTAATCAATTAGTTTTATATAATTTCAAAGTGTTAATTTGTTATTTCTGATTAATATTTTGCAAATAAAAACATTTACATACAGGGCAGTAGGTTAGGTAGGCAGTGTTTCTTACCCCAAAAGGGACAGCTGATTTATTAAAGCTACTTGGTTGTTCGTGTCCTGGGTATGAAAGGGGGCTTGTTCTGAACAACTTTTTAAGCGGAAGATTTTTTTTTCAGGTAACAACCCTGGCCAAGTGGCAAGGAGAACCGAGTCATTATTACATGAATACATTTCAGGCTGCCAGCTCCACACCAAGACTAGGCTATAAATGTTCCATAATATTGGTCTATTTGTCTTACAAGTTGTTTGCATGCTTTTCCCCCCTCCACTGCATTAGACATCTGTTCATCACGACTAGATACGGTTTTAATTGGAGTGATTCAAGTTCATGAATCTTCAATCAAAGCAATCAAATAAAAAACAATCACAAATCTGGAGTATTAAAATGCTGTCTTATCAACATTGAATTTGTTGAGTACAGTAGCTATCTTGTAGCCAGCAGGTGCTTTTGATTTTATTGCTGCCTCTACAAGAAATGCATGCTTTCTCATTCACATTATTATTATTATTATTATTTTCTAACCTTTATTTACCAGGGTAGATTCGCTGAGCATGGGTGCTCTTTTTAAGAAACACCCTGCTTCACATTCACATGGTTCCATTCACACCTGGGAGCTGCCCAGTACCAGTCTGACACTGTTGGCCACTGAGCAACTCCACGGAACAATTTCGGCTGTATGTACCGCTATGCTTTGCTAGCTTATATCATTATTGGTCTCGCCCTTTTTTAGGAGGTAGCCTATTATAACACATTCTCATCCATTGTGAGATGTACTGTCATACATTTATCTCAGGAGCTACTCCTCCTATTATAATAACACATTCTCATCCATTGTGAGATGTACTGTCATACATTTATCTCAGGAGCTAATCCTCCTATTATAACACATTCTAATCCATTGTGAGATCTACTGTTATGTATCTCAGGAGCTAATCCTCCCATTATAACACATTCTGATGTACTGTCGTACATGATGAACTGTCATACATGATGAACTGTCATACATGATGTACTCAGGGCCGCCTGGGAGAAATGCGAGGCCCTGTGTGAGATTTAACGCGAGCCCCCCCCCCCCCCCCCCAAAAAGGTTATTTTTTTTTATTTTTTTTTATACAGTCAACATATTCTTAAATAATAGCGCTGCCCGAGGCGGGGCATGATACAGTCAACATATAGCAAAAGAGAGAGCGAGAGAGAGCTCCCGTTCTACAGTCAATATACAGTGTACAGAGAGAGAGAGAGAGAGACACATTGGAAAGAAATTGAAATGCTATTTGGCCCTAAACAGAGAGTACACAGTGGCAGAATACCTGAGCACTGTGACTGAAGATCCTTGAGCACAGCCTAGCCATCGAGAAAGGCCGCCATAGGCAGACTGTGTGTGTTAGAAAGAGAGAGAGAGAGAGAGAACATGTGTGTTTGTCATGTGTGTGTGTGTGTTAGAGAGAGACTAGAGCATGTATGAGAGATCCAAAAGGACAAAGATCAACACTTAAATCCAAGAGAGAGAGAGAGAGAGAGAGAGAGAGAGAGAGAGAGAGAGAGAGAGAGAGAGAGAGAGACACATTGGAAAGAAATTGAAATGCTATTTGGCCCTAAACAGAGAGTACACAGTGGCAGAATACCTGAGCACTGTGACTGAAGATCCTTGAGCACAGCCTAGCCATCGAGAAAGGCCGCCATAGGCAGACTGTGTGTGTTAGAAAGAGAGAGAGAGAGAGAACATGTGTGTTTGTCATGTGTGTGTGTGTTAGAGAGAGACTAGAGCATGTATGAGAGATCCAAAAGGACAAAGATCAACACTTAAATCCAAGGGAGAGAGAGAGAGAGAGAGAGAGAGAGAGAGAGAGAGAGAGAGAGAGAGAGAGAGACATTGGAAAGAAATTGAAATGCTATTTGGCCCTAAACAGAGAGTACACAGTGGCAGAATACCTGAGCACTGTGACTGAAGATCCTTGAGCACAGCCTAGCCATCGAGAAAGGCCGCCATAGGCAGACTGTGTGTGTTAGAAAGAGAGAGAGAGAGAGAGAGAGAGAACATGTGTGTTTGTCATGTGTGTGTGTGTGTTAGAGAGAGACTAGAGCATGTATGAGAGATCCAAAAGGACAAAGATCAACACTTAAATCCAAGAGAGAGAGAGAGAGAGAGAGAGAGAGAGACACATTGGAAAGAAATTGAAATGCTATTTGGCCCTAAACAGAGAATACACAGTGGCAGAATACCTGAGCACTGTGACTGAAGATCCTTGAGCACAGCCTAGCCATCGAGAAAGGCCGCCATAGGCAGACTGTGTGTGTTAGAAAGAGAGAGAGAGAGAGAGAACATGTGTGTTTGTCATGTGTGTGTGTGTTAGAGAGAGACTAGAGCATGTATGAGAGATCCAAAAGGACAAAGATCAACACTTAAATCCAAGGGAGAGAGAGAGAGAGAGAGAGAGAGAGAGAGAGAGAGAGAGAGAGAGAGAGAGAGAGAGACACATTGGAAAGAAATTGAAATGCTATTTGGCCCTAAACAGAGAGTACACAGTGGCAGAATACCTGAGCACTGTGACTGAAGATCCTTGAGCACAGCCTAGCCATCGAGAAAGGCCGCCATAGGCAGATTGTGTGTGTTAGAAAGAGAGAGAGAGAGAGAGAGAGAACATGTGTGTTTGTCATGTGTGTGTGTGTTAGAGAGAGACTAGAGCATGTATGAGAGATCCAAAAGGACAAAGATCAACACTTAAATCCAACAAGAAGAGGGTCTATACCAGAGAAACCAAAGCAGCAAGGAGCCAATGGCCGACATCAGCTAAATAGGCTAGCCAGGTACTGTGACACCAGGCCACACACAGCTTTGGCCAACGGCCCAACGCTACCCAAGCTACACAAACGACCAAGACATTCACACACAGCACATGTCGTATCTCCAAATGTTGTGAAGTAGCATATGTTTTGCCTGGAAAAAAACATCGTTATTAACAAAACATTCGGGAGGGGAAGGAAGGAAGAGTGGGGTAATGTCATGACATTTTCATTAATCTTACCTGCACAAAAGGAACGCAGGGCGAAAGGCCGCAACACAGGTCTCCACGTTGACGAAAGGCCTATCGCTGTCGGGACAAATAAGCTATGGCCAGAGCCTTGTCATGGTGCAGGCCCGACTACATCTTCTGTCAAAGATGATGTCGTAGTCAGAGTGCCAGAACCCCCTGCTATTCTCAAGGCTAACTGATAGCATCAAACGAACGTTCCCAGCTGAAGCTAAACAGCTAACTGGCTAACAGTTAGCTCAATCAGGCACCTGGCTGTATGTAGCCGCATAGCTTGCTTCTGCGTTAGCTAATGGTTAGCACAAGCTAACAGCTAATTAGCTAACAGCTGATTGAGCTAACTGTTAGCCAGTTAGCTGTTTAGCTTCAGCTGGGAACGTTCGTTTGTGCTAACCATTAATCAAATACATGTAACTCAGTACAAGTCAACTTCAGCAAAAACATATGAAATAATATGAAATGAAAGACAGTGTGTAAGCATTAATTAACCCGAAATACAAAAACAACGGTTCATACCTGTTATCAAACCAAAACAGCACATACAACACATGGCGTGAGCTACCATCATCACCGTGTAGTCCACCTGTGATTGCCAAACAGAATACGAGTTAGCCCACAACGGTACTATGGCTGTTTTACACAGGGCGAATTAATGTCATCACACACCGGACAATTTCAGTACCAAAACCAAAACATAAATCAATTTTACAAGTTATACATAGCAATTAAACCAGATATTAGGTAACCGAAAGTGCGTACCTCTTTCTCTTTCACGTTAGAACTCAAAGAGAACGCCCACTTCCGCCGGCGTGTCCCTTGCCGACAAACCGGCTAAACCATTATGTACATTGGTTGAAAGTATTTACAATACAACAAATACTCAACTGAAAAGATGACCTATCCTCTCTAAACCCATTATAAAAGACCAAAAGGGATTTAGTTTAGAGAATCAGTAACTCAATATGAGGAAATTAATATAAACTAATAACCAAGGCACCCCTCCAAAACACTAGAGTGAGCTCGGTCCACTTTGTTCCTTCAAAGTAAAAGTGTTTCCGTCTTGACCTACATATTTAAAATGAAAGATAACAGTTTCTGTCCATGATTCTAGCATAACAACTTCACTCGGCTACACATGCTGCTTTTGAAAAGACATTCCACTGGCTCCTCTGAATAGCGCTGAATTAGATTCTACCTCGTTTCGTGTGTCTTCTTCTTCTTCTTCTTCTTCTTCTATTACGGGGGACGGGAGAAGAGACCGGAAACACTATCCTAAAATCTGTAGAGCAGCAAAGCCGCAGAAACCGGAAAACTGCAGTCTGCAGAGCCGCAGAGGCAGGAACAAGTCAGACACATTCTACAAACGTGTCTAATGTGAAATATATAAGCATATAAGCAAAACTAGATTTTAGGTCTGTGATAAAAAAGGGCCTCGCGGGAAGGGGGCCTCGCAAAAAAAAAAAAAAAAAAACGTATTTTCTTTTATTTTTTTTTTGCGAGGCCCCCCTTCCCGCGAGGCCCTGTGCGACCGCACTGCTCGCACACCCCCTGAGGCGGCCCTGGATGTACTGGCATACATGATGAACTGTCATACATGATGAACTGTCATACTATACATGATGTACTGGCATACACGATGTACTGTCATACACGATGTACTGTCATACATGATGTACTGTCATACATGATGAACTGTCATACTATACATGATGTACTGTCATACATGATGTACTGGCATACACGATGTACTGGCATACTATACATGATGTACTGTCATACATGATGAACTGTCATACATGATTTACTGGCATACACGATGTACTGACATACATGATGTACTGTCATACATGATGAACTGTCATACTATACATGATGTACTGTCATACATGATGTACTGCCATGTACTCAAGAGCTAATCCTCCTATTTGTCTTCCTCTCCTTTTCTTGTCTTCTCCTCCTGCAGCTCCAACATGGTCCACAGGATAGCAGTGATTGGGGCCGGCCCCGCTGGTCTGACCAGCATGAAGGCCTGTCTGGATGAGGGCATGGTGCCCACCTGCTTTGAGAGCAGTGACGACATGGGTGGCCTGTGGAAGTTCAAGGCAAGGCCTCATCACACCAGAGACATGGATTGTAGTATAGATATGTAGTATTGGCAACACTCTAATTAAATTGCCTTTTCTTTTTTTCTTTTGCTAACATTTTCCCTTCAAAACGGTTTTGTCCTCCAGGAAGTGTCAGAACCCAACAGGGCAAGTATCTACCGCTCCCTCACCATCAACATCTCCAAGGAGATGATGTGCTACAGCGACTTCCCTATCCCTTCTGACTACCCCAACTACATGCACCACTCTAAAATCCTGGTGTACTTCCGAATGTACGCAGAGCACTTCAAGGTGCTGCAACACATCCGCTTCCAGGTAAGCAAATGGACACAAAGGAAAATGAGGCTTATTGAATATAAGGCAACAATTCTTAACTTTACCTGGATCTGGACCCTGAATTGCCAATCGCTAGTCTTACCTACTTTAAAATGATTATAATGATGTGAATGGTCTGATTTATCAGGGATGTTGTGACCCCTTAATGTCTAAAACTTTTGTGGATGTGTTCTTTTATTTTTTTGTCAGTTTCTAATTAAATACCACACTGCTTTCTGAATTAGGGGTTGTAATGACGAATATTTGATATCCCAGATGTATTAATTGATACTAAAAAGGAATTACTGTTCAAAAGTATAATGATCAGGAGACGATTCCCAAAGTTCAATACGATAGTTTATTACATGTATGGATCCATACAATATTATAAAAAACAATAGTCAAAGGATTGTTAGTTCTATAGTGATTAGGCCTAGAATAGCTTAAAGGGAGAAAGAGCGAGAGATATGGAAGAGAGGAGTGTTAGTGGAGAAGTGAGAAGCCAAAGCCCAGAAAAGATCATATCCTCCTGACACAAAGGAAAGAGCAGGAAAACAAGGTAATTACATTTAGGGATGCATGAGTCAACAAGATGTTTAACATTCTTTGACATTTAATATAAGAAAGCAGGATGCCAGATGTTTCCCATGTTAGCAATTGTTGGTACGGCAAACTAAGTTGATCATTTACAGCCTAAATCCACTCTCAAACCAAGGCCTGGCCATTACCTTAAATTAGATTAACAGACCTTTAACCTTTATGAGAGAAGCCTGTTCTCTATTACATCACAGACAAAGCATATACAAAATACTAAATGCATGAAACACAATGCAACATTAGATATAATGTAAAAAAAAACATATAATTATGATGAGTTGACTATATATTTCTCACTTTATATTTTTCAACATTGCCCTAAATATGACCAATATGCCATAACAGTGTCCGATTATGCTGTTTGTTTCAGACCACGGTGAAGGCTGTGAGGCAGAGGTCTGACTTCTCTCGCACTGGCCAGTGGGAGGTGGTGACAGAGAATAGGGATGGCCAGGAGGAGAGGCATGTTTTTGATGCAGTCATCTGCTGCGCTGGTCACTACACCTACCCTCACCTGCCACTCAAGGACTTCCCAGGTAGATACAGAAACACACTACTAGAACTAAAGAGACACTTGCATATAGTGATCAAGAACTCATCACACTGTACTCAGGCTGGGCGATATGGAATATATTAGTAATAATAATAATAATAATAATAATAATAATAATGCAGGACTTTTTTTAGAAGTCTTTATTCGGCATGCAACGACATACTTGCTTGCGATGGACGGCACATAGTACAAGTATTGCAGTACCATGTAATCATATATATATATACATATATTACAAATGCAAAATGACTTAATAAACTTCAATAAATGTGTGTTATATTGTACGTGGTCATGTGAAGTGTAATATCAAACCAAATATTCCCTCATAAGTTTCCGATCTCATTTTGTGATAACTTGTTGGCTATATATATCAGTATGATGAGGTCAGGGAAACAAAATTGTGTATTTCAATATCATACTTTTATCACAATATGATCCCGTAGAAAGGCGATAAATGATGATATATTGACATATTGCCCAGCAATAAACACAATAATAACTGTGTTGCAGGAATTGAGACATTTGAGGGGAAATACTCCCACAGCTGGGACTACAAGGGACCAGAGGACATGCACGGGAAGAGAGTGGTTGTCATAGGCATCGGAAACTCAGGAGGGGACATCGCTGTGGAGTCCAGCAGGGTGGCGGAGGAGGTCAGAGATTGTTATCTCTTTCTTTTTACATATTTTAATCCTTCAGAGAAGGAATCATATATGAGTCTGTTCTGTTTTTCAGATGAGCTTTGTTTTCATATGAGATGAACGCGGTCCTTCTGAAGGGTTCATTTGATGTCAGACAAAGAACCGGCGTTGACCGTATTCACACGGCGGCCATTTTGCTCTCATGTCATGCTCAGGTTGGGATTCCTTTCCATCCTGGCTGCCGTGTGAATATGGTCAAAAGTCCGTATTCACAGTTGTATTATGGTCAACCCAGATCATCAAAATAATAATAATTAAATGTTAATGCTGAATTTGTAATTTCCTGGAAAATAATAAGCACGTATCTCTGTGGAATGACAATAGTATTTGCAAATACCCTTTTGATCTTTAATAAGCACTAGATTTAAAGAGGTCCTTGTGCAGGACTGTATTAATCTGTGGAATGTCAGCATCATTAATCCATCCGTCTCTCTGGGTTCTGCAGGTGTTCATAAGCACCCGTCGTGGTGCCTGGGTCATCCGCCAGGTGTCAGACAACGGCCTGCCGGTAGACATGAAGTACAACACTCGCTTCGTCCACATCCTGTTCCAACTGTTGCCGATGAGTGTCCTCAACTGGATTGGCGAGGGGAAACTCAACGCCATGTATGACCACACCATGTATGCGCTCAAGCCCAAACACAGGTAGGATATGTTGCCCCTTGTTGCCGTTGCTCACCTCTCTCTATCCACATTGATATGTAATGCAAGTGTTAAATGAATTGTAGTTCATTGAAGTGATTGTACGCTCATGGCACAGGCTGCATCAGAAATGTACTGTGCATGAATCTTATTTCTCTCACATCATTGTTGAAGTGTGTGTGTGTGTGAGTGTGGGTGGGTGTGTGTGTGGGTGTATGCAGATACTGAGAGCAAAGGTACTTTGCATAATGAGCTTTTTTAACAGCAGCTGGGATGGTCTTCCTGATAACATCATAAGATAAGATGTTAGAATTGTCTTAACACGTGCCAAAATTGGCCATTTTAGTTTTCGTTTTTGAGGACTGCATACTTTTTTTGCAAACCAAAATACTATACTTTATACTTATAGCACATGCATGAGCCTGGTCTCTTTTGAAAGATGACATTCGGAAGTTTATGATACAATAAAGTAAACTTTTAGTGCTAATGAAATAGAGTAACATATGTCTGAATTTGAGTTGTAGAAAAACCTGTTACTCAAGTTTTTCTGTAGTAGTTAGTAGTCCAGAAGTAGTATTTCCAAAAACATTGATATGGCTGAAAAGAGTCTTTTGTAGTACATGTCCAAATTTCATAAAGATCCATTCAGAAATGAGTGATTAGAAGCGGTTTTGGTAAAAGGTGAGAGGGCTCAGAAAACGATTTTCTCATAGACGTCAATGCATTCGACAGAGAATTCTCTTCCGGTTTTGGCTCGTGACTTTTCACCTAGATCGCTGATTCGCTCATTCCCACGTGGGGTACCATTGGAAATCCCTACTCATTGGTTACAATTTTCGAGATCGCCAAATGATTGACGGAGGTAGAGGCTCGAGAGTCAGGAGTGGTATTTGACATTTTTTTAAGTCTGCCATGTACTTCGGTGCACGCCTCACATATCGGCATATAACTTGAGAACCGCTGAACGGATTTTGTCACCCGAAACGGCTATCGACGGGCAACAAATAGGGCTTTAATTCGATATATATTGTATGAAAAAATATGCACACCGAGCCTAGTGCCGGTGGGCAAATCGTCCTCAAGAGGGCCCACATGTGGGCGGCCTGTTGCATTAAAACCCATTTCTATGCTTCAGCATATTACTTATTTACCTGCTTACAATTGGATATAGTAAAGTAATGTACACAGTAGACAGTAATGCCTCTTAAATGTACAATATTTTAGGGCGAAACGGACAATTATTCCAATTTACAAATAATCATAATAATAATCATATCATCATAATAATAATCATATCATCTACAATCACGATTAACATTATTAGTGTATCAAGACTTTTGTGCCCTTAATCTCACCATCAGAATGTCTTTTCCCCTTTTTAAACATGCTTGTGAGTAATCCAACAGGCATTGTAGTTTTTTTTTGAAAGTATCTGATCTGGATTTTCCTCAGTGATTAGTTACCACAGTTTTGTAATTTCTGTAATCCATTACCATCCATTACCAAACTACTATGGCTGAGGAGCCGGGAAAAACAAGCATCTCATGTTTTTCTGAATGTATTTACATTTGAGCTCCTGGGAGTGTGCTAGATAAAAATAGATAAAAAGTATAAAATAGAAAGTCAAAAGTACGTAAACAAAAAGTGTTCAGTCAATATACATAATATACAATACAGAGTAAAAAAGAGTAACAGTGAGTTACAGTACAATGCAGAAATGGGATGAGGTACAACTTAGGGTAAGGTGCAATGAGGTATGAATTGTAGTGCAAATCTCTTTACCAATAAATATAAAGTGTGTTAAAGTGTCTAAAGTGAGTAAAGTGGGTGTTACGGTGAGTGTTGGATGTGTGTGCTGTGAGTGTAGTTGATGGTTTGTTACAGTGTCATTGTCGTTGAGCATCCTGATGGCCTGGGGATAGAAGCTCCTTCTGAGTCTCTCTGTACTGGCCATGAAGCTCTGCCCTCCTCTCTGCCCCCTCCCTCCCCCAAACAGGCTGTTCAGTCAGATCCCTGTGATCAACGATGACCTGCCTCTGAAGATCCTGTCGGGAGCCGTCACCATCAAGCCAAACGTGAAGGAGATCTGTGGCTCCACTGTTGTGTTTGATGACGGCACTGTTGTGGAAAAGGTATGAAGACTGACGGGGCAAACGCACAGCGAGCAGCTTGATTGATGAATCACTCCGTTCTGATATGCCGTGGGTGTTTGCAAGAACCTTGTGGAGTGGATCTCGCGGAGCAACAACATTTTGACCAAGGACGATTATTTCTGTCATCTTTCAAATACGTTTTAGAACACTGGGAAACTTTGTTATAAGATATTCCTTTATGAATCCCATTGGGGAAATTCAGGGGTCACAGCAGCACAGGGGAGGGGGAGGGGAGGTACAGGCAGGGTAATAGAGATAACACTACAAATAATGTGAGAATAAAAGAACAAGTTAAAGAACAAGATAAATTATGAATGAAAAAATAAAGGTGAGGGTCTGGTCAGCTGGACAGCTGAGACATATGTATACTCTATTGATAATAATAACACACTTAAAACATACAGGCCCCCCCCCCCCTGGTATCATATACAGATTATATCCTATGTCAAATATATAGCTAATTAAGTATACTCTGTATGATGTACAATATAAGTAAACAGATTAAGCAGATTAGCAATAATATCCATATACAAATAACTGCATACAAATAACTGTTACCAACTTCTTTTCCATTTGGGTGAGAATGATGAGACGCATAACTAGCCATTTTGGTCACGGCAGGTGGAACATTTATTTATGAAACTATTGTCACGTTGGTAGGGGAACAGCGTAAAGCAATCTGATTGGTTGTTGCTGGACAATGATGGTCCAGAGTTCAGCAGTGCACAACTTCTTGTGGGCAACAAACAGTCCCAGAGTTTCCCAGGTTGCTCTCAAAAGGGGAAAGGAGGGCAGCTCTTAAGATAGGTCAATTGAATTGAATTGCATTCAGATGACTCAACCATATATGTCAGCCGTGTGAGAAGTTCTGATCTCTGTTTCTTTGGTAGGTTGACACGATTGTGTTCGCCACTGGATACAACTATGATTTCCCCTTCCTCCCGTCCAGTGCTCTGTACAAGTCCGGTCACCGTGTGGGTCTGTACAAGCACGTCTTCCCCCCCAACATGGAGCACCCTACCCTGGCCGTGGTGGGCTTCATCCACGCCCTCGGTGCCATCATGCCCCAGGCGGAGATGCAGGCCCGCTGGGTCGCACGTGTTTTCAAAGGTGAGGCCGGTAGTCTTTGGAAAACTGTGGTCTGAGCTACCAGCGGTAAACTCAAATCTCACTAGTAACTAAAAGGTTGGAGTGTTGTCAAGGGCATTTGAGCTCAGTTCCATGACAGCTTTATACATGTTGCATCGCCTCAGTACCCCAAGTGTAGGCGTTTGGCCATGTATTTAGTCAGATGGCATAAAACTCAGGCTGCTGTCTTTTGCTCCTCAGGGCTCAAGAAGCTGCCCTCTAACCAGGCCATGATAAAGGCTGTCGAGTACGATACCAAGGACATGGACAAAAAGTAAGGGATTATTTAATTTGTCTCTTTAATATTGCAACCATGTCTGAGTCAGTAGATAATGGAATCTAAACGTAGACTTATTTATTGTGTTTTCCTCACCCCACACAGCTACATCGTGTCCAAGCTGACCCCACTGCAGGTTGACTTCGTCACCTACATGGATGAAGTGGCCGGGGAGATCGGCGTGCGGCCCAGCCTTCCCTGGCTCTTCTTCACCGACTACCCGCTGTTCAAGAGGATCCTGTGGGGACCAGTCACCTCCTACCAGTACCGTGTGATGGGACCAGGGAAATGGGACGGAGCCCGCAGAGCCATCTTTACCCAGTTCGACCGCATGTTCCAGCCCCTGAAGACCAGACAGGTCAGCAATGGGCATTGGTTCCCTCAGATACTGTTGACTTGGCTTGGTAGTGGATTGATTGATTGATTGATTGATTGAAAACTTTATTAACAGATTGCAGAATGGGTACAATACAGTACAGCTCAATACACACAATTGTTAAGGGGATGCAGACCAGAGAAAGACTTTCGTCTTGTTTACATCAGGGTCCCCCATTTTCAATTCATCATTATATGACATACATGACATACAGATAGACAGTACTGCTACATCTATACATTTATGACATACCAGATTTGCAAATACAGTACTGTTTGTGATACAAAAAGAGTCCAGAAAAGAGAGTATATACATTTGACGTAAAAACTGTACATTGGGGGAGGTTGGGTAGGTGGGGTTGGGTTGGGTGGGTGTGGGGGGGGGGGGTGTACATTGGAGGTGGTTGGGTGGGGGGGGGGTTGGGTAGGAGGGGTGGGTGGGGAACACTGTACAACTGTACAAGCAAAACTGTACATTGGAATATTGACAAAACCATACTTGGTCATTTACTGTACATTGGAGGGGGTTGGGTTAGGACATTTACAGGGGCCAGTTTCGAATTGCAGTCTCCCGTAGGTGTTCTTTGAGAGTGGTTTTGAAAGTGGGTAGTGATTCACATTCCTTTACAGCTTTGGGTAGGGCGTTCCACATTGATGTGGCATAATTGTCCCTTGGACTTGTACGGTTCTCAGAACTATATGGAGATTAAGGACCCATTCACTATGACTGACTGTAAACATGTTTGCAAGGTTATACCGTGATGAAGTATTTGCTGTGTTGTAATTTGTCTTTTATTTACTCTTATCTCTGCCAGGTGGAGGGCGAGGAGGAGGCATCCTTGGCCAGCCGTCTGTTCAAGTTCAGTCTGGTTGTCATGGCGGGGGGAGCTGCTGTCTATTACGTCCATGTACGCAACCCTTCCACCATCCCCACCCTCCTCGCCAACCTCCGTCCACAGACAGCCTGAACATGTACAGCAAGAAACAAATTGGGCACAAGGGCCCAAACTGACTTCGCTCCTATAGAGGATAGATCTACTGTATGTGTAAATATCAGAGATGGGGGCTGAGAGTCAAAGTAAGACCTGATCTGTGTTTTTTCAGATACATTGTGTACGATTTTAAATCATTTGGAATAAGCCCTCGATCTAGCAATGAGGACCTTGTAGATTAATTCATAATTACGTGCTTATTCCAACGTAATGGACCTATCTCAAGCCCGCCCTCTTTTCTTGATCCTCCAATCACAACTGTTGGTTTCCTTGGACAAACTAAGCAACAAACTAACAACAGTTGTGATTGGAGGATCAAGAAAAGAGGGTGGGGTTTGTGATGGGTCAATTGTATGTTTGTATTATATGGTTGTTCGAAAATCTTACACAATGTATCTTTAATTCTTGAGTAAGAATAATCTCCTAGGGAGTTCCAACAACTGTCCCATTAAGCTTTGAATAGATGATGAAATATCAATATATATTATATTGGCACATGAGCCTGTTTTATGCTGATTAGGTACATCGATCGTCATCACTTTTTAATTCCTAGAGTGGTCAGCCTGCTGACACAACGTTTACAGGATTAATCAGCTTCACTTGTTTCTTTTTGTAATGTCACTTAACCCAGTTACTCACTCATTCCCACAGTGAGCCACTCTGCCCCTAGTGGCGGCTCACATGCATGGCACTTTGATTCATGTTTAGAGAATCTGCCCTGATGCGTTGCATCTATGACACTGTGTGTCCTTATTTATAGTTCTGGCTAGAAAACCAAACAAAATTGAAAAAGTATGGAACCTCTGATATTTAATTTATAGCTATAGATAGTATTTTTCCAATTATTTCTGTGTGAATGCAAAAGTGTAATAAATAAATAGTTTTTCCCTACTATTATACGTGTCTGCTCTTGAACCTACTGTATTGAGATTGTAACAATTCAAGAAAAATTAAATGGTAGGCCTGTAGGTGAGAATTCCCAACACAATATAGAAAGAAATACTGTAGATAAAAAGGTTTATGGATTTATAGTAAACACAAGATACTTGTGCCCTAGTGATAAGCGTTTGATGAAGAAACTCAATCCCATTGTTGCCAAACGAAAGTCTAAAATGCCTATAGATATACTATGGAACTACACACTAAGCATGTATTACGTGGCCCATAGATGGAGCTCTCTCTATGCTCTTAACATCCCATACCAGAGTTTGATCGAACCAGCATGTACTTAGCCTGGATCCAGCACACTAAATTGCTGTCAGATACACCCACTACTACTGTAACTACCCTGATTCAGAGTCGCTTAAATTTTATCATAGAATTATTATAGGAATTTGAAAAAAAGGGTCAAAATACAGAGATTCAGGCGCTGGATCTAGGCTACAGAGAACTAAAAACGAATACCATCTTCTTGGCCACTACCCACAACTACTCTGGCCCTGTGAACCAATGTGGCGAGCCAGGGGAACTATCCATGACCACCTGTCTTCTGGAAGGGTTATACAATACAGTCAGTCACTTCCCTCATTCAGCGTAGTTTGGTTTGATTGATTGATTGATTGATTGAAAACTTTATTAACAGATTGCAGAATGGGTACAATACAGTACAGCTCAATACACACAATTGTTAAGGGGATGCAGACCAGAGAAAGACTTTCGTCTTGTTTACATCAGGGTCCCCCATTTTCAATTCATCAGGACATATATGACATACATGACATACAGATAGTCAGTACTGCTACATCTATACATTTATGACATACCAGATTTGCAAATACAGTACTGTTTGTGATACAGAAGGAGTCAAGAAAAGGGAGTATATACATTTGACGTAGAAACTGTACATTGGAGGAGGTTGGGTGGGGGGGGTTGGGTACATTGGGATATTGACAACCATACTGGGTAATTTACATTGGAGGTGGTTGGGGGGGGGGGGGGGGGGACACTGTATAAACAAGCAAAACTGTACATTGAGGGGGGGGGGGGGAGACACTGTACAAATAAACAAAATTGTACATTGGACTATTGACAAAACCATACTAGGTAAATGACTGTACATTGGAGGGGGTTGGGTTAGGATATTTACAGGGGCCAGTTTTGAATTGCAGTCTCCCGTAGGTGTCCCTTGAGAGAGGTTTTGAAAGTGGGTAGTGATCCACATTCCTTTACAGCTTTGGGTAGGGCGTTCCACATTGATGTGGCATAATTGCGAAACGTGTTTAGTCCCTTATTTGAGCCGAATCTGGGTTTAACATGATTTGTGGAGCTCCCTCTGGTGTTGTGATCGTGGTATTCACTGACCTTTGGGAAGTATTTTGACATGTACATGGGTACCTTGGTCGTGTAGTGTATCTTGTAGACCAGGCCCATTGCAAGTTGCTGTACTCTGTCGTCTAGTCTAAGCCATCCTAGGTTGTCAAAGTGGGCAGGGGTGAGGTGGGTTCTAGGAGTAAGGTCAAGCAGTAGTCTGACCAGTTTGTTTTGAGATGTTTGTAATTTTGTTTTTAGCGCCTTTGAGGTGCTTTGGTACCATGAGGTGCAAGCATAGTCGTAGTACCCCTGAATGAGTGCTCCTGCCAGAGTCTTCAGGGTATTCTTGTTTACCAGAGAGGAGATCCGGTACAAGAATCGAGTTTGTTGGTTGACTTTTTTTATTACATTGGATGCCATTTTGTCACAGGAGAGATTAGCCTCTAGGATGGAACCCAGGTAGGTAATTTCATCTTTCCTTGTGACAATATTGTCACCCACTGTAACTGAGAAGCCGTCGGTCTTGCTGAGTTTGTTATTTGAACCGAAGAGAATGGACTCTGTTTTGCCCATGTGTAATGATAGTTTGTTATCAGCGAGCCATATGCAGATTCTGCCTAGTTCCGAGCTGAGGGTTTTTTCAACCTGTAACTTGTTCTTGTCAGAGACCAGCAGGGCTGAGTCATCCGCAAACAGGAACAAGTTGCAGTCACAAGCTGACGACATGTCATTTGCATAAATTAGGAACAGTAGCGGTCCTAGTATGCTTCCTTGTGGAACACCACAGCTCACTGTGAGGGGGGGAGATAGGGTACCGTTTACCTCCACCATCTGTTCCCTCCCCTCAAGGTAGGATTGCATCCAGCTCACTGATAGACTATCAAAACTAATTGCTTTTAGCTTGTCAATCAGAATGGAGTGATTGACCATGTCAAAGGCCTTTTGTAGGTCCAGCATGACCATGCCGCAGTATTTGCCTGCGTCCACCTCTTGTTTGATGTGGTCATTCAAATAGAGAAGGCATGTGTCAGTGGAGTGGGATGTTCTGAAGCCAGATTGGAATTCGTAGATTAGATTTTTTTCCGCTAGGTACTTTTCGACCTGTTCATAGACTATTTTTTCCATGACTTTCGAGATGGAGGTGAGAATAGAAACAGGGCGGTAGTTGCCTGGGTCTAATTTGCTGCCCTTTTTGTGCAGAGGGGTCACCCTCGCAATTTTGAAGTCCTTGGGGACGTGTCCCTGTTTTATGGAGAGGTTTATTATGTGTGTGATGATTGGGGTGATGGCGGCTGCTGAGTCTCTGAGGAATTTGGAGGGGATGTTGTCATGGCCAGTGGCCTTGTTAGGTTGGAGGGCGCTCAGTTTATTGAGTACCTCATCTGTTGTTACCATTTCCAGCTTGAAGTCGTCCTTGCGGACCCCTAGGTTTTTGTAGTAAGCTACTATGTGTTCTACCCCATAACGCCCTGAGTGGGAGGGTAGTTTGTTTACCAGTGTTGTGGCTATGTTTGTGAAGAAAATGTTTAAGTAGTTGGCTACATCCAGCTTGTCTGTGATGAGCGTGTTGTCCGTTTTTATGTTTATGTTTGAGAATCTGGTCGAGTTTTTTACTGCATCCTAGTTGATTATTGAGTAATTTCCAAAGTTCACGTAGTTTGTTTTTGTTTTCCTCAGTTTTGTCATTGATGAAATTCTTTTTTGCAGTTTTGATCATGGAGTTTACGTCGTTTCTTAGTCTGTTTCTTTCTAGTTTGAGTTCAGTCACGTGGGCTTGGAGTTCACTGCTCGTGCTTTTAGTAAGCTTTGACTGACTTTTACGAAACTCAGAGCATTTTTTGTCTCTGGTTTTCATAGCGGCCAGTATTTCGGAGTGCATCCACGGCTCAGCGCGATTTTTTACCCTGGTGGTTCTTAGGGGGGCCATGTCGTTTAGTATTGTTGAGAATTTGGTTTTGAAGCCAAGCCATGTTTCTTCAACCAGTGTACCATTGAGTTCATCTGACCAGTCCAGACTCTCCAGTTCAAGGTTGAAGGCCTCGTTAGAGTAGGTTTTGAGGTCTCTAGATGTGACTGTTTTGTGGCAGCCAGCCTTTTGTTTTAGTTTTTTGCGGGTACAGAATATCATATATGATCACTTAACCTGCATGCTATAACCCCTTTATTGGAGATCTTGGACTTGTCGGAGGTCAGAATGAGGTCAATGGTAGTCTGAGTTGATTCACATACACGTGTGGGTTGGGTGATTAGCTGGCTGAGGCCGTGCAGATCACAAAACCTACTGAATGACTTGAAGACGGGTGCATCTTTTCGTTGCATATCCGTGTTCCAGTCTCCAATAAGAATTTTGTCTACATCCTCAACTCCAGCTAAACACCCATCCAGTGTATCATAAAAGCCACTATGATCTGGCGGCCTGTAGATTGAGCCAACCAGTAGGGATTTCGCCCTTTCGAATAGGATTTCCACCCATACAGTTTCAATTGATTTATGATTCAGGTCATTTCTGTTGATGAATTTGGTGTCTTTGTGTATGTACATACAGACACCACCTCCATGTTTGTTCCTATCATTCCTGATTATTGAGTAGTTCTCAATCTCCATCTCTGGATCTTTTACAGAATCGTCAAGCTTAGTTTCTGAGAAGCACAGTATGTTTGCCTTACCATTTATGAATAATTGTTTGATTTCATCCAATTTGTTTTTTAAGCTGTTAATGTTAATGTGGAAAATGTTCAGTCCATTGGCGTTGGTTATTTCATTGATGTTGGCAGGTTCGAAGTATTGTTCGTTTTTGTGATCTGTTCCTCTGAGTGGGGCAGGGGGGCTTTGTTGTTGTGGGTGTGAAGGGGGGAGGGGGGGGTCGGGTCCCGCGCCGTTCTGGTACAACAAAGGACTCGTTCCAGAGTTCCTGGATGTTTTTGCTGTTGCGAATTGTTTGCGGTATATCTATGACTGAGCAGCTTGTACAAGTTGGTTTGATGGTCTGTCGGTCAGTCCAGTTTGCCACAAGATGGTACAGTACATGCTAATGCCCGCTATTAACTGGGCGATTTTCGGCCGTCCCAGACGAAAGATGACCAATCGTGGCATAATCTGTGGTCGTGGGCGAAATCGTGGCTCCAAGACGCTGGTCGTACGTCGCACAGTGAGAGAGGTTCAAAGATGACCGACGTGCAAGTCTTGCGATCAAAGATGCCTGCGACAAATATCTGACAGTGCTTGATATTCTACGACCAGCGTCAGCTACCAACCAATAGAAATGCAGCATGATGACGTGTGATCAGTGCGACCGCACATGTGCGTTTATGTGAGACTGTACAAATCCAATATGCCGCCCCGCAAACGGACGCCAATTGTTTGGAGTCGTATCAAAGAGGAGAGGCTCGTTGAGTTGTGGCAACAGAAGCCATGTCTGTATGATGTGTCCTCCAGCTGTTACCATGACCGCGTACAGAAGGACAAAGAATGGAATGAAATAGCGGAGGAATTGCAGCTCCCGGGTGAGTTTAACGTTAGTGGCTAGCTAGCTAGCTAGCGGCTGGCTAGCTAGCGGCTGGCTAGCTAGCTAGCTAGCACACACACACACTATGCAAGTACAGTCTTGTTTCTGTCAGCCCACTTTCAGTGTACATTAACTAACGTAATGTTGTTATTACGCTTCACAGCCGAAGAGGTGGTAACTCATGCAGCGTCCCTGCGCACCCAATACGGGAAGCTATTGCATCCCAAACCGAGTGGAAGTGGGACAAAAGACCCAACCCAGCGACAGACATGGATACTGAAGTACCTGGACTTCCTCAAGCATCATGTATTGCCTCGTCAGTCCTACAGCACCCTGGAGGTATGTGTATATTTGGAAATTGACAATAATAACGTACTTACTGTACATACCACTAAAGTTGTCAGACCGTTTATTTCTTAATAATGAATACTATAGTCTGTGGTGGCCTTGACTTCTTAAATTTCTCTTTTAATTACACGTTTAAAATCAACTGGATGAACGTTTCTCTGTAACCCATTCTATTTGGAATTTTATACCAAACTATATATTTTCCATATATCTACAAACTATATACTGTAGCCCCCTAGCCTTTGTAAAATACCCTGTAACCCACTGCCTCTCGTGGTTTATTGCTTAATTATCACCTTGTACTGTGTCCTACAGTTCACAAATGGTGTCACCTGCATAATCATTGTTGTGTGTATACAGTACTTGGTCAATAAAGATTATTCTGATCCTATGTCCTTCATCCAGCTAGATGATTCAATGCCAGTGACGGACAGCTGTGCTGACACTGCTGAACAAGATCCAGAGAGTGATGACCTTGGGGAATCAGCGGCGTCAGAATCCTCAGCACAGGACCCACCAACCCAAGTGTCCAACGTGTACCGTAGCCGTACATCCACACCCTCACCCGCACCCACACCGGGTGGTCAGGCAAAAGTGGTCCGGCAAAGGAGCAAGCCATGGGAGAGAGGGCTGAACCTTGAGAGAGAGAAAATTGACCTCCTCAAGCAAGTAGTTTCAGCTGACCACAAAGATGATGATGAAGATGATTTTTGGTAAACAGGTGGGCAGTGAGATGCATCACGTAACAGATCCTGTTGAAAAAATGCGAGCAAGACGGTCCATCATGAGGATGATTTATGAAGCTCAGGACAGAAGCATGTCAATACGTCAACAGATGCAGGGTCCTGCATCACAGCCGATGTATCACACCTTCCCACACAACACACCACACCAGCGGCAAACCTTTCAACCCTACCACCAGCCTCCTGCCACTCCCAGTTCTCAACCGTCTAGTACAGGGGTCGGCAACCCTAGGCACGCGTGCCTGCATAGGCACGCGGGGGCATTTGCATAGGCACAGGGGGCAGCAGTAAAAAAAAAAAAAAAAAAAAAAAAAAAAAAAAAAATGTTTGCTCTGAAATATTATAGTGAAATATTTTGCACTGTTGTCGCATTTATCTTGTTGAAATCCTCCCACAGGTTCTTTTTACTACCACATATTTAATTGAGACCCTTTATTTGTTTATTATTTCAATTTAGCTGGAAATACATTGCTACATCATTCAGTAACATTTGCAGAGCCTTATAAGAAAAACATTATTACGGTCACCATTGTGACCAGTGGGATTAATCAACAATTTTTATTATTTATTTTTCTATTTCATTGAACATTGCACATGTTAAAAGTCATTTTTTTACTCAAAATGTGAGTATTACCAAGTCAACTTGTGTTCTTAAAACAATGACAATAAACATAGTTTTATTAGGTTGAAATAATGTGGTTGTGTACTTATTTTTCTGTTAACTTATTATGGATTGAAAACTGAAAACCTTAATGCACAGTAACTGAACTCAATATTTTTAAGTTCTGGTAACTTATTATTATTTATTTTTTTACAGTGTAGTCTTGCGATCAATCAAAACTTATTTACACGATATACCTCGCATTCACCCTCCATTCACATCCTGGTGTTCTCCATTAGGCCTGTAGGTGGAGCTATGACAGCACACGTACAGTACACACACCGATGGTGTGTGATGTGTCCAAAAATGAATGGGCAAATGTGAGTGAAATGGTCGCACTGTATGCAGCTGTTTGTCTGCATTGCACCCCCCCCCCCCCAACTCAGATTTAGGGTTGATATGTTATTTTCTTTTAGGACATGTATAATGATTTTAGGCCCAACAGTTAGGCTATGGTGTATAGGCCTAGTGTTCAAACACCATCTTTATAACCAAAAAAGTACAAAAGGACATTACAACATGTCTTCCTGCCAATGCACAGAACCTGATGGTGAGACAAAGTATTGTTTCAGTGTGTCGCGCTGCTCCTTTGCAGTTCTGTTGGCATTCCGATCCCTGCTAGCAGGCACTGATGCCAGGGCGGCATCACTGCGCCAGCTCCCAGGGATGATGTGGTGGTCCTCATCCTCCGTGTCGACCAGAGCAGGGGGGATGTAGGTGTCTGTGGCCTGGGCTCGTAGGTAGTTGTGCAGGGAGAGAGCAGCCAGGGTTATCTGGGACACTGTATCTGGTTCTAGGGGAATGATGGTGAGAAAGACTCGCCATTTGTTGGCAAGTATGCCAAACGCATTCTCTACAACACGCCTCGCTCTTGACAGTCTGTAGTTGTAGACACACTGGTCATGGTCAAGCTGTCTGAAGGGGTATGGCTTCATCAGGTGTGTGTGGAGCGGAAAAGCCTTGTCTGCAATGAACATGAAAGGGGTGACTACATCTGTACCTGGCAGACTTTGGGCTGGCGAGACATTTAACTGGTTGCTGTCCAATGCCTTTTTCAGGTCACAGTGGGCATAAACACCTCCATCAGACACTCTGCCCTGGGTTCCAATATTCGCATAGAGGAAACGATAATTGGCGTCTACAACAGCCATCAGGACCACAGAGAAACGAGACTTGTAGTTCCTGAAGGTGCTCCCACTGTTGCCTGGTGGGCGGATGGTGATGTGTTTTCCATCTATGGCTCCGAGACAGTGAGGGAATTGCCAATTCTCCTGGAAGCCACTGGCCACTGCTCTCCACTCAGCCTCTGTAGTCGGTGTCTACACAAACAGACAGACAGACTGCATCAGAACAGTGACATGAATCTATCAATATTTATCTGATCTAGGTATGATTGTCCCATAATTTATGTTACATTCTAGCTGCTTCTAAATGGATCTTACCGTCAGGTGATCCTTCTTCAGGACCTGGTGCAACACCTTGCATGTCTCCTTGACAATCACACCAACAGTGCTCTGTCCAATACGGTACTGGAAGCTCAGGGAAGTGAACGACTCTCCTGTCAGCATGGAGAATGATTGTAGAATATCATTTATGTATGCGCGTCGACAAATAAATGTGCCAAACTGCAGCATATCAGAACTATTAGACTGACACAATACAACTGACACAAGCAATACAATCATCAAATTTGCTGACGACACAGTGGTGGTGGGCCTGATCTCTGCCAACGATGAGAGGGCCTACCTGGAAGAGGTCAAGGTCCTGGCGGGATGGTGCCAGGAAAACAGCCTCTCCCTGAACGTCAGCAAAACAAAGGAGATGATTGTGGACTTCAGGAGGTCGGGGGTCAAGGACTACAGCCCCCTCAGCATCGACGGGGCACCGGTTGAGAGAGTCAACAGCTTTAAGTACCTCGGAGCCTACATATCCGAGGACTTGACATGGACCACACACATTGACAGTGTTGTGAAGAAGGCACGACAACGCCTCTACTTCCTCAGGCGCCTAAGGAAGTTCCAAGTCAGTCAGAAGATCCTTAAGAACTTCTACTCATGTACAATAGAGAGCATCCTGACTGGCAACATCACCTCCTGGTTTGGGAATAGCACTGCACAAGACCGAAGCAGACTACAAAGAGTGACACGTTCAGCCGAACGCACAATTGGAGGGGGGCTCCCCACCCTCCAGAACATTTACAACAAGCGTTGCAGGGGCAAGGCTAAGAGAATCATTAAAGACTCCAGTCACCCGAACAACTGCCTCTTTGAACTGCTGCGGTCAGGCAAGCGATACCGGAGTCTCAAGGCGAGCACAGAAAGACTCAGAAGAAGCTTCTATCCCCAGGCCATCAGGCTGCTAAACGAACAATGAACACTACACAACAACAACCATCAAACGCACATGGCACACACATCCACACGCACACACTCACTTTAAACAAACACACTGTAGCACCCACTCCACACACTTTATAGCACACACTCACTTTAAACAAACACACTGTAGCACCCACTCCCCACACTTTATATTTATTGATGAAGGATTGCACTACAACTCGTACACCTTACTGTAAATTGTACCTAAATTGTACCTCATCCCATTTCTGCTTTGCACTATATAGTACTGTACATTAGTACACTGCATAGTATTGTATATTATATGGTAACTCAGTTACGTCTATTCTGCATCGAACATTGTACATATGTCTATACTGAACACTGTGACCTCATTTTCTACTTCTAAATTACATGCTATACTATGTTATTTGATACTATCTTGTCTAGCACAGTCTCTGGAGCGTAACAGTAAGAAGCATTTTGTATGAAAGTATTCTGTACTTCTGTATGACAACTATTAAAGAAACTTGAAACTTGAAACTTGACACATTCTATAGTTACATTCTGGTCACCGCGGATACACTGTAGCCTGAGTTCACTTGGGTTTACCCTCCACTACAACCCCTGATTATTACCTGTTGCTAAGTATCGCAGTGTGGTGGACAGTCTCTCTCTGGCAGTGATCGCTCTCCTCATCTGGGTGTCTGCTTTGGAGATATAAGGAGCCACCAGCTGTAGCAGATGATCGAACTGTTCGATTGATTGATTGATTGACAACTTTATTAACAGATTGCAGAATGGGTACAGTACAGCACAGCTCAATACATACAATTGTTAAGGGGATGCAGACCAGAGAAAGACTTTCGTCTTGTTTACATCAGGGTCCCCCATTTTCAATTCATCGTAACATATATGACATACATGACATACAGATAGACAGTACTGCTACATCTATACATTTATGACATACCAGATTTGCAAATACAGTACCGTTTGTGATACAAAGAGTCCAGAAAAAAGAGTATATACATTTGATGTAGAAACTGTACATTGGATTGGGTAGGTGGGGGGGACTGTACATTGGAGGTGGTTGGGTGGGGGGGGGGGTTGGGTAGGAGTGGGGGGAGGTTGGGTAGGAGGGGTGGGTGGGGGACACTGTACAACTGTACAAACAAAACTGTACATTGGAATATTGACAAGACCATACTTGGTAATTTACTGTACATTGGAGGGGGTTGTGTTAGGACATTTACAGGGGCCAGTTTCGAATTGCAGTCTCCCGTAGGTGTTTTTTGAGAGTGTTTTTGAAAGTGGGTAGTGATTTACATTCCTTTACAGCTTTGGGTAGGGCGTTCCACATTGATGTGGCATAATTGCGAAACGTGTTTAGTCCCTTGTTTGTGCCGAATCTGGGTTTAACATGATTTGTGGAGCTCCCTCTGGTGTTGTGATCGTGGTATTCACTGACCTTTGGGAAGTATTTTGACATGTACATGGGTACCTTGGTCGTGTAGTGTATCTTGTAGACCAGGCCCATTGCAAGTTGCACAACTAAACTTGAACTTAATTTTTGTGCAATTCCACTTTGAGCTTCAGAAAGAAAATGAAAAGATTAGCCTAGATATGCTAATCAAGGGTTCTTCAAAACAAACAAAGCAAGACGACAGGTACAATTTAAAATGATAGGTAATTTTATTGTTTTTATAAGTTCGCTCGACGATAAGTGATCCCAGACAAGACAAATTTAACAATAAGTTATTGTGAAAGGTGTATTTAATTTGTTCCTGGATAAAATATTTGTATTCATTTCATTTAATGCGGAGTAGACTTCTGAATCCACTTCGATCATCTGTCTAGAAGTACAACAGGCAGACTTTAATGAGTGCATTGAGAACAACACAAGCTAGCAGTGAGGTAAACAAGCTCAACATTCATTAGGAGGGTACGACACATGTAGCGTTAGCATGCTGACGTTAGTATCTAGAAGTACAACAGGCAGACATTAATGAGTGCATTGGGAACAACACAAGCTAGCAGTGATAACAAGCTCAACATTCATTAGGAGGCTACGACACATGTAGCGTTAGCATGCTGACGTTAATAACGTTACTTACCTCAAGTTCCATTTGCAGGACTGGCATTCCCAGTTGGCCTCTTTTCCCTAGCCACGACTTTGTTCTCTTTCTCTTTTTTTTTTTTTTTTAAATATAGCCGGCCTCTCTAGGCACATAAAAGCCACTATGGCAAGTGTTCGCTTCCTGGACATTGGCATGTTCACAGTCTGCTTCTTCTTCGTATCACGACCGTCTTGTTTACAACTCGTCAGGTTGACGCACACTGATGACACACAGGATAACGCTTTATGATGATGCTACGCTTTATTATGACGCTACGTAGTCTGCGTCGTAGCCTACGATTCTCATCGCACAGTGTACATGCATCAGATTGATGGTCGTACCCAAGATTATTCAATTTGTGTCGCACAGTGTGGCTTGCAAGGAACTTATAAGATGCAAAATATCTCCCAGTTAAGAGCGGGCATTAGGAGGCAGGCAATTTGTCACAATGATAGATATTGATGTGACAATGCATCACAACAAATATCATACCAATTAGCCTGATGGTGGCGCTAATCAAAGGTCAAAATGTCCAACTTTGAATAGCCATAACTCGTACGCCATCATAAGTCCTATTGACACAAGATTTTGTACACATATACGACAATCCTTGGTCTACAACGTTGCCCATAGGACCACCCATGTCCGGTGATCAGATTCTCCAACATTTAATTTATTTTGAAAATAACTCTTTCCCCTAGTACTCCTAGGACCTCCCCCTAATTATCATAAATTCTGAGGTGTCGCATCTCGGGAGGAATGTCTTTCACTGTGGAATTCTGAAATGACGGCCACATCCAATACAGTTTTGAAATGCATTACAAACAGTAGGTGAAGTGTTGCTCCCATAGTCGAGCAGACTGTACACAGAGCAGACTCCGCGGAGGTCCGCGCGGCTCTTTGAGCTTTCAGGTGGAGGTGGTGTTTGTATGTACATACATAAGGACACCAAATTCATTACCCGTACTGACCTTCATCATGAGACAATTGAAACCGTATGGGTGGAAATTTTATTTGAAAGGGCAAAATCTGTTCTAGTCGGCACAATATACAGACCGCCAGATCAAACTGGCTTTTATGATACTCTGGATGTGTGCTTAGCTGGAGCTGAGGATGCGGAAAAAATTCTTATTGGGGATTGGAACACGGATATGCAACAAAAAAATGCACCCGTCTTCAAATCCTTCAATAGGTTTTGTGATCTGCACGGCCTCAGCCAACTAATCACCCAACCCACAAGGATATGTGAATCAACTCAGACTACCATTGACCTCATACTGACCTCTGACAAGTCCAAGATCTCCAGTAAAGGGGTTATAGCATGCGGGTTAAGTGATCATTACATGATATTCTGTACCCGCAAAAAGCTAAAACTAAAGGCTGGCTGTCACAAAACAGTCACATCTAGAGACCTCAAAACCTACTCTAGCGAGGCCTTTAACCTTGAACTGGAGAGTCTGGACTGGTCTGATGAACTCAATGGTACACTGGTTGAAGAAACTTGGCTTGGCTTCAAAACCAAATTTTCATCAATACTAAACAAAATGGCCCCCCTAAGAACCACCAGGGTAAAAAATCGCGCTGAGCCATGGATGCACACTGAAATACTGACCGCTATGAAAGCCAGAGACAAAAAATGCTCTGAGTTTCGTAAAAGTCAGTCAAAGCTTACCAAAAGCACGAGCAGTGAACTCCAAGACCACGTGACTGAACTCAAACTAGAAAGAAACAGACTAAGAAATGACGTAAACTCCATGATCAAAACTGCTAAAAAAAAATTCATCAATGACAAAACCGAGGAAAACAAAAATAAACCACGTGAACTTTGGAAATTACTCAACAATCAACTAGGCTGCAGTAAAAAACTCAAAACCAGGTTCTCAAACATAAACATAAAGACGGACAACACGCTCATCACAGACAAGCTGGATGTAGCCAATTACTTAAACACTTTCTTCACAAACATAGCCACAACACTGGTAAACAAACTACCCTCCCACTCAGGGCAGTATGGGGTAGAACACATAGTAGCATACTACATGAACCTAGGCGTCCACAAAGACGACTTCAAACTGGAAATAGTAACTACAGATGAGGTACTCAAAAAACTGAGCGCCCTCCAACCAAACAAGGCCACTGGCCATGACAACATCCCCTCCAAATTCCTCAGAGACTCAGCAGCAGCCATCACCCCAGTCATCACACACATAATAAACCTCTCCATAAAACAGGGACACGTCCCCAAGGACTTCAAAATTGCGAGAGTAACACCCCTGCACAAAAAGGGCAGCAAATTAGACCCGGGTAACTACCGCCCTGTTTCTATCCTTACATCCATCTCGAAAGTCATGGAAAAAATAGTATACGAACAGATCGAAAAGTACCTTGCGGAAAAAAATCTAATCTACGAATTCCAATCTGGCTTCAGAACATCCCACTCCACTGACACATGCCTTCTCTACTTGAACGACCACATCAAACAAGAGGTGGACGCGGGCAAATACTGCGGCATGGTCATGCTGGACCTACAAAAGGCCTTCGACACTGTCAATCACACCATTCTGATTGACAAGCTAAAAGCAATTGGTTTTGATAGTTTATCAGTGAGCTGGATACAATCCTACCTGGAGGGGAGGGAACAGATGGTGGAAGTAAACGGTACCCTATCCCCCCCCCTCACAGTGAGCTGTGGTGTTCCACAAGGAAGCATACTAGGACCGCTACTATTCCTAATTTATGCAAATGACATGTCGTCAGCTTGTGACTGCAACTTGTTCCTGTTTGCGGACGACTCAGCCCTGCTGGTCTCTGACAAGAACAAGTTACAGGTTGAAAAAGCCCTCAGCTCGGAACTAGGCAAAATCTGCATATGGCTCGCCGACAACAAACTATCATTACACATGGGCAAAACAGAGTCCATTCTCTTCGGTTCAAATAACAAACTCAGCAAGACCGACGGCTTCTCGGTTACAGTGGGTGACAATATTATCACAAGGAAAGATGAAATTACCTACCTGGGTTCCATCCTAGAGGCTAATCTTTCCTGTGACAAAATGGCATCCAATGTAATAAAAAAAGTCAACCAACGAACGCGATTCTTGTACCGGATCTCCTCTCTGGTAAACAAGAATACCCTGAAGACTCTAGCAGGAGCACTCATTCAAGGGTACTACGACTATGCTTGCACCTCATGGTACCAAAGCACCTCAAAGGCACTAAAAACAAATTACAAACATCTCAAAACAAGCTAGTCAGACTACTACTTGACCTGACTCCTAGAACCCACCTCACCCCTGCCCACTTTGACAACCTAGGATGGCTTAGAAGTAGACGACAGAGTACAGCAACTTGCAATGGGCCTGGTCTACAAGATACACTACGCGACCAAGGTACCCATGTACATGTCAAAATACTTCCCAAAGGTCAGTGAATACCACGATCACAACACCAGAGGGAGCTCCACAAATCATGTAAAACCCAGATTTGGCTCAAACAAGGGACTAAACACGTTTCGCAATTATGCCACATCAATGTGGAACGCCCTACCTAAAGCTGTAAAGGAATGTGAATCACTACCCACCTTCAAAAACACTCTCAAAAAACACCTACGTGAGACTGCAATTCGAAACTGGCCCCTACAAATGTCCTAACCTAGTTGTACAGTAAATGACCAAGTAAGGCTTTGTCAGTATTCCAATGTACAGTGTAAAATGTGTGTGTGTCCCCTTCCCAACCCCCCCCCACCTCCAATGTACAGCCCTCACCCAACCCCACCCCACCCAACCAACCTCCTCCAATGTACAGTTTCTATGCCAAATGTATATACACTCCTTTTCTGGACACTTTTGTATCACAAACAGTACTGTATTTGCAAATCTGATATGTCATAAATGTATAGATGTAGCAGTACTGTCTATCTGTATGTCATGTATGTCATATATGTTATGATGAATTGAAAATGGGGGACCCTGATGTAAACAAGACGAAAGTCTTTCTCTGGTCTGCATCCCCTTAACAATTGTATGTATTGAGCTGTACTGTACTGTACCCATTCTGCAATCTGTTAATAAACTTTTCAATCAATCAATCAATCATAGTCGAGCAGATCTCAGCGGCCTATTT
>NC_140166.1:184275896-184301697 GCF_963971535.1 Notolepis coatsorum | reverse complement strand
CAGCGTAGTTTGGTTTACGGTATATCTATGACTGAGCAGCTTGTACAAGTTGGTTTGATGGTCTGTCGGTCAGTCCAGTTTGCCACAAGATGGTACAGTACATGCTAAGAGGCAGGCAATTTGTCACAATGATAGATATTGATGTGACAATGCATCACAACAAATATCATACCAATTAGCCTGAGGGTGGCGCTAATCAAAGGTCAAAATGTCCAACTTTGAATAGCCATAACTCGTACGCCATCATAAGTCCCATTGACACAAGATTTTGTACACATATACGACAATCCTTGGTCTACAACGTTGCCAATAGGACCACCCTGAGTTTCGTAAAAGTCAGTCAAAGCTTACTAAAAGCACGAGCAGTGAACTCCAAGCCCACGTGACTGAACTCAAACTAGAAAGAAACAGACTAAGAAACGACGTAAACTCCATGATCAAAACTGCAAAAAAGAATTTCATCAATGACAAAACTGAGGAAAACAAAAACAAACCACGTGAACTTTGGAAATTACTCAATAATCAACTAGGATGCAGTAAAAAACTTAAAACCAGATTCTCAAACATAAACATAAAAACGGACAACACGCTCATCACAGACAAGCTGGATGTAGCCAATTACTTAAACATTTTCTTCACAAACATAGCCACAACACTGGTAAACAAACTACCCTCCCACTCAGGGCTTTATGGGGTAGAACACATAGTAGCTTACTACAAAAACCTAGGGGTCCGCAAGGACGACTTCAAGCTGGAAATGGTAACAACAGATGAGGTACTCAATAAACTGAGCGCCCTCCAACCTAACAAGGCCACTGGCCATGACAACATCCCCTCCAAATTCCTCAGAGACTCAGCAGCCGCCATCACACCAATCATCACACACATAATAAACCTCTCCATAAAACAGGGACACGTCCCCAAGGACTTCAAAATTGCGAGGGTGACCCCTCTGCACAAAAAGGGCAGCAAATTAGACCCAGGCAACTACCGCCCTGTTTCTATTCTCACCTCCATCTCGAAAGTCATGGAAAAAATAGTCTACGAACAGGTCGAAAAGTACCTAGCGGAAAAAAATCTAATCTACGAATTCCAATCTGGCTTCAGAACATCCCACTCCACTGACACATGCCTTCTCTATTTGAATGACCACATCAAACAAGAGGTGGACGCAGGCAAATACTGCGGCATGGTCATGCTGGACCTACAAAAGGCCTTTGACACGGTCAATCACTCCATTCTGATTGACAAGCTAAAAGCAATTGGTTTTGATAGTCTATCAGTGAGCTGGATGCAATCCTACCTTGAGGGGAGGGAACAGATGGTGGAGGTAAACGGTACCCTATCCCCCCCCCTCACAGTGAGCTGTGGTGTTCCACAAGGAAGCATACTAGGACCGCTACTGTTCCTAATTTATGCAAATGACATGTCGTCAGCTTGTGACTGCAACTTGTTCCTGTTTGCGGACGACTCAGCCCTGCTGGTCTCTGACAAGAACAAGTTACAGGTTGAAAAAACCCTCAGCTCGGAACTAGGCAGAATCTGCATATGGCTCGCTGATAACAAACTATCATTACACATGGGCAAAACAGAGTCCATTCTCTTCGGTTCAAATAACAAACTCAGCAAGACCGACGGCTTCTCAGTTACAGTGGGTGACAATATTGTCACAAGGAAAGATGAAATTACCTACCTGGGTTCCATCCTAGAGGCTAATCTCTCCTGTGACAAAATGGCATCCAATGTAATAAAAAAAAGTCAACCAACGAACTCGATTCTTGTACCGGATCTCCTCTCTGGTAAACAAGAACACCCTGAAGACTCTGGCAGGAGCACTCATTCAGGGGTACTACGACTATGCTTGCACCTCATGGTACCAAAGCACCTCAAAGGCGCTAAAAACAAAATTACAAACATCTCAAAACAAACTGGTCAGACTACTGCTTGACCTTACTCCTAGAACCCACCTCACCCCTGCCCACTTTGACAACCTAGGATGGCTTAGAGTAGACGACAGAGTACAACAACTTGCAATGGGCCTGGTCTACAAGATACACTACACGACCAAGGTACCCATGTACATGTCAAAATACTTCCCAAAGGTCAGTGAATACCACGATCACAACACCAGAGGGAGCTCCACAAATCATGTTAAACCCAGATTCGGCTCAAATAAGGGACTAAACACGTTTCGCAATTATGCCACATCAATGTGGAACGCCCTACCCAAAGCTGTAAAGCAGGGGTAGGCAACCCTAGGCACGCGTGCCTGCATAGGCACGCGGGGCATTTGCATAGGCACAGGGGGCAGCACTAAAAAAAAATAAAAAAAAAATAAAAAAAAATAAAAGATATTATTTAATTTTTTTTTTTTTTTGCTTTGAAATATTATAGTGAACTATTTTGCACTGTTGTCGCATTTATCTTGTTGAAATCCTCCCACAGGTTCTTTTTACTTCCACATATTTAATTGAGACCCTTTATTTTTATTTATTATTTCAATTTAGCTGGAAATACATTGCTACATCATTCAGTAACATTTGCAGAGCCTTATAACAAAAACATTATTACGGTCACCATTGTGACCAGTGGGATTAATCAATAAATTGTATTATTTATTTTTCTATTTCATTGAACATTGCACATGTTAAAAGCAATTTTTTTACTCAAAATGTGAGTATTACCAAGTCAACTTGTGTTCTTAAAACAATGACAATAAACATAGTTTTATTAGGTTGAAATAATGTGGTTGTGTACTTATTTTTCTGTTAACTTATTATGGATTGAAAACTGAACCTTAATGCACAGTAACTGAACTCAATATTTTTAAGTTCTGGTAACTAATCATTTTTTTTTTACAGTGTAGTCTTGCGATCAATCAAAACTTATTTACACGATATACCTCACATTCACCCTCCATTCACATCCTGGTGTTCTCCTGGTGTTCTCCATTAGGCCTGTAGGTGGAGCTATGACAGCACACGTACAGTACACACACCGATGGTGTGTGATGTGTCCAAAAATGAATGGGCAAATGTGAGTGAAATGGTCGCACTGTATGCAGCTGTTTGTCTGCATTGCATTCCCCCCCCCCCCCCCCCCCCCCCAACTCAGATTTAGGGTTGATACAACCATCATAATAATATTGTTAATAATAACAATAACAATAATGATGTAATAATGTAAAAATTATCATTAAAAAGACCTGATTATGAGAAAAAAAAATTACGATGCATGGAATATTGTTGAGGCACACTAGTTACAACTATATTTCAAACAGGCACTCCATGTCAAAAAGGTTGCTGACCCCTGCTGTAAAGGAATGTGGATCACTACCCACTTTCAAAACCTCTCTCAAGGGACACCTACGGGAGACTGCAATTCAACACTGGCCCCTGTAAATATCCTAACCCAACCCCCTCCAATGTACAGTCATTTACCTAGTATGGTTTTGTCAATAGTTCAATGTACAATTGTGTTTGTTTGTACAGTGTCTCCTCCCCCCCCCCCCTCAATGTACAGTGTTACTTGTTTATACAGTGTGCCCCCCGCCCCCCCCAACCACCTCCAATGTAAATTACCCAGTATGGTTGTCAATATCCCAATGTACCCAACCCCCCCCACCCAACCTCCTCCAATGTACAGTTTCTACGTCAAATGTATATACTCCCTTTTCTTGACTCCTTCTGTATCACAAACAGTACTGTATTTGCAAATCTGGTATGTCATAAATGTATAGATGTAGCAGTACTGACTATCTGTATGTCATGTATGTCATATATGTCTATATGAATTGAAAATGGGGGACCCTGATGGAAACAAGACAAACGTCTTTCTCAGGTCTGCATCCCCTTAACAATTGTATGTATTGAGCCGTACTGTATTGTACCCATTCTGCAATCTGTTAAATAAAGTTTTCATTCATTCATTCATTCACCCATGTCCGGTGATCAGATTCTCCAACATTTCATTTATTTTGAAAATAACTCTTTCCCCTAGTACTCCTAGGACCTCCCCCTGATTATCATAAAATCTGAGGTGTCGCATCTAGGGAGGAATGTCTTTCACTGTGGAATTCTGAAATGACGGCCACATCCAATACAGTTTTGAAATGCATTACAAACAGGAGGTGAAGTGTTACTCGTCTGATTTGCACCAAACCTCACACGTTTCCTCCATGATGGGGAAGAGGTGTGCAAAGTTTTGTCATTCGGCCACATGGTGGCACTATTCACAAGAATCACATGATGTGTGAAATTTGCCACAATGACAGATATTGGTGTGCCCATTCATCATTCATTCATTCAACCTTTATTCAAACTCAAATATCATTGAGAGTTGACCTAATTTACAATGATGTCGAGATTACAAGCAAGTTAAAATAAATTGTCAAAACACAGATAAATAAGTAAAGAAATCAGTAAAATAATGACACATTGAATAAATAGGACAAAACACAGATGAGGGAAATAAAATAAATTTAAATATTCAGTCAGTTCAAACAGCAGAATACCAATACACTAGATAATAGCATACAGATAATGGATACAGTGCTCAGGTCAAAGCACATATCCAGGCAGCAGTAGAAATTATGGGTTTCCTGCCAGTATTGGTTACAGTTTATCGTGAATGTTGTGCTTGTTGAGGAACAAACAGCAGTTATTTACTTTGGTCAAAGGGTGGCGCTCTGTTTCTGTGTGTAAAAGGTTAGCCAAGATTATCCTACACCACACCAATATGGGGTAAAGTGCTAGATAGCCCCTTTCGGTACTGTAAATGACGCCAAGATCGTTGGACGAGCTAAAGCTCTCTGTGAATCAACAGTCCCTTCTAAGACCATTGAAAAATCCCACAATTAAGTCTGTCGCGCTGGTCGGCAACAAAACGCTTGTCGTACAAGATACATTTCAAACAGGCACGTGCACACATAGAGGCCAAGGGGTGCCTGAGCACCTGCCTTTTTGAGCCTCATCAAAAAAGTGCCCTTTTTGGGGAAAAAAATAAAATAATATATTTTTTTTACCGTTATGCATATAGACTGCCCTTCCAACTGAAAAATGTCAGGATAGAATCAAAATATTAGGTAAAGAGAGAGAGATGCCCCATATTCCATTGCAGTTTGCACGGCCTCCTCAGCGTGCCTCTCCGCGGACCTATATATTTTATGCATAGCGTGGGTGGTGATGATGATGATGATAGAAACCGCTGTGGCACATACAGTTGAATGCTGGTATTACACTCATTGAGGGACACGAAGAAGTCAAGTCCGATGGGATTTGGGAATCTCAAATACAAATCGGGATTGGAATAAAAAATGCATTTATATTAAACAATACAGAATATACAGCACTTCTTGGGGTCTGTAGGGTAAGCACTTATTCCGTCCCCCCTGAACATTTATGGAGATGTATGGGCCTTTTAACTCTTCTGCCCCCTTAGTGACTATTTTGTGTTTTTTGCCTATATTTTTTGTGTTTCTGTGTACAACGATGGCTATGTTGATTATTATGTCATGAAATTGTGTCCGTTTGCTTATTTTCCATATATTCACAGAATTTGAAAAGATTAGATTTTGAAACCCTCTAACACAAAAGTTAACAATATTAGCTTTCAAACCGTCCATAGTGGTTTATTTCTTGCCATTAGGGGGTTAGGGTTACCCAGACAGAAAGATTAGGAGAAGGTAAAATCTCATCCCTGTGCCCGTGCCCACCCCAACACTTGCTCAACAGTCTCCTAACCTAACCCTAACCCTAACCCCAACCCTAACCCTAACCCTACAAACGGAAATATTTGGAATCTTTGATAGATATGTTGAGTTAGGTTCATAGTGGTATTCATAAAAAAAGAATTGGAACGAAATTGTTATGGTTTGACACCGACCCCAAACGCACGACACAAGAGAGTAGGAATTCAGAGTTGCCAAAAACAAGGGCTTGTTTATTGAGACTAATTAATGAGCACAGAATAGTCAAGTCAAACAAGACAGGTACACAAGCAAGGGGGAAAATGTTCTGCTGCTCTGCAGCTTCTCCCGTGGTGGTAGTAGGGGGTAGCAGATGCTGACGTCTGAGCCGCTCTGCAGACTTCTCTCGGCAGAATCTCCGAAGTGTTGCGGGACCGAGAGAGAGAGAGAGGGAGCGAGTCAACAAGGGTGCAGGTGGAACGAGCAGGAGAACAGGAGAGGTGACTTCTACCCAAATACAAAAGTTATCCAAGTGAACTAATCTTCGTGTAAATACACACAGTGAGCAAAGTTCCAAAACACAATCCCAAGTGAATCTCTTCGTGTAAATACACACAGTGAGCACTGTTCCAAAACACAATCCCAAGTGAATATCTTCGGTGCAAAAATAGACACTGAGAGTGAAGTCCAAAAAACAATCCAATGTGAATACTATCTTCGGTGTGAACAACACACAGTGGGAGATGTAAAGTCCCAAAAATATTATCCCAGTGAGAACAACAAAAAGGCGATCGCTGGGTGAGTGACTGTCTGATAAAAAAGGTGGTAATCTTCAGTGTTATAGAAACACACGAAAACGGAATTTGATCAAGACAGTCAGTAAAAAACTCACCCAGACGTAGTGCGTAATGAGTGCTGGAACAGCAGCGGAGCGAGCGCGTCGCCACGGGGAAAAGGTGTCCAAGAGGAAGGCTTCTTGGAATATCCTGGAGGTAAAGCACAGAGAGCAAACAGCAGCAGCAGCAGGAACGGAGAATGCAAACAGAGAAATATCAAAACGATCCAACAAAACTAGAGTGGAGAAACGGGGTATAAATAATACGGGATTGATTGATTGACAAGCAGTGACAGCTGGGGAATGTGATTGAAAAGCGTGCGGACGGGAGAGAACCAATCAACGACGTCTCTGACGACGTCACTGGGAAGAAGAGTGTGAATGGGGGAATTGAATGATTAACAGAAACAAATGAAAACAGAGCGAGGTGGTTTAAAGGAACAGAGCGAGTGGGAGAGCAGCGGACCAATCATCACAGTACTTCAAGAAGCCCGTGGTGGGGAAAGAGCCAAACCTTACAGTACCCCCCCCCTCAACGGGAGCCACCCGGCGACCCACACGGCCCCGGCCTGCCCGGACGGGACCCAAGGAAGCCGGCGATCAGGGGCACTGGAGAGGGGGACAAAGACAGAGGCCCGGAGAGGGGGACCGGAGACGTGGACAGAGGACCGGCGAGGGAGGCCGGAGACGGGGACTGGGACCCGACAGTGGAGGCCGGGCACAGGGACAGAGAACCGGCGAGGAGGGCCGGAGACGGGGACTGGGGCCCGACAGCGGAGGCCGGGCACGGGGACAGAGGACCGGCGAGGGAGGCCGGAGACGGGGACTGGGACCCGGTGAGGGGGCTGGACGGCACCTGAAGACACCGGGCACGACAGGAGGAGCTCCACCCCTTGATGGCACCGGAGGACCAGGCGATGTGGGGCTCGTGCAGCGCGAGCCAGGGCCTGCCCAGGACCACAGGGACAAGAGGAGAGCTGGTGACGAAAAACTGGAGCCTCTCAACGTGGTCACCAGCAACGGTGAGAAGGACTGGACAGGTGCGTTGAGTGACGTCAGCCAGGCGGCGATGATCCATTGCGAAGACCTCCAAGGGCCTCTCGAGGTCCTCAAGTGGAATGTTGGCCCGGGTGGCAAACCCAACGTCCATGAAACTCCCCTCAGCACCAGAGTCCATGAGTGCACCCACCGTCGCCCGCTGGTCCGCCCAGGCTAGGGTGACGTCCGCCAGACGGTTGGGTGGTGCACGGGTGGGGGAACAGGAAAGACGGCTCACCAGGATCTCCCGGGGTCTTGGCGAGCCTGGTCCTCTTGGCCGGGCACGGCAATTGGAGACACGGTGTCCACCCCGGCCACAGTAGAGGCAACGGCCGGAGAAGAGCCTGGACTCCCGTTCGGCCGGGCTAAGGCGGTTGCGTCCCAGCTGCATGGGTTCCTCCTCGGTCACGGCTCGGGAGGGAACAAACCCACCAGTCACGGAGGGGGCAGGGCGGTCAGCACTGTAGAGGCGGCCGCCGGGAAAGGGAGCCCCTGAGCGGCGGTCGATGGCACAGTCGTAAGGCCGGCGAGGCGGAAAGACCTGAGCCCTGGACTCACTGAAAACCTCCTCGAGGTTGTGGTACTCGGGGGGTACGTCTGGGGTACAGAAAACCTCCTCGAGGTCGTGGTCCTCGGGGGGTACGTCTGGGGTACAGAAAACCTCCTCGAGGTCGTGGTCCTCGGGGGGTACGTCTGGGGTACTGAAATCCTCCTCGAGGTCGTGGTCCTCGGGGGGTGCGTCTGGGGGTCCCCGTCGGGTTCTCTCACGTCTTCTCTCCTGGAGGCGTCAGTCGATGCGGATGGCGAGGCTGAACAGGTCCTCGAGGGAATCTGGTCCCTCCCGGGTTGCGAGCTGGTCCCTGACTGCGTCACTGAGCCCACTCATGAAGGTTAGGCGAAGTGCTGGGTCGTTCCATCCACTCTCCACCGCCGCCAGTCGAAACTCCAGGACGTAGTCAGTTACCCTGCCGCTCCCCTGTCGGAAGGTCCCCAACCGGGCTCCAGGGTCCAGACCTCGGGCTGGATGGTGGAACACTCTGCGGAGCTCCGCCACGAAGTCTGGATAGGAAAAAACAAAATCTGCCTCCATTGCCCAGGAGGAAGTGACCCACTGGGCAGCATGGCCTGAAAGCAAGTTCGTCATATAGGCCACTTGGGACCCTCTAGCAGTAAAACGGCTTGGTTGATGACGGAAAACCAACTCACATTGCATGATGAATGTGGCACACTCCTCGGGATTGCCGTCGAACAGCCGTGGGACGGAGAGACGGGGTTCCCGAGGTGCGGGATCTGCTGGGACTGCGGGGAATGCTCCTGAAGGAAGTGAGGGAATTAAAGCGTTAACGGTGTCGCTCAGCGTGTGAAGCTGAACGAGAATACCCGACTGTTGTCCTGCCAGAGCGGCCAGGGACCCTTGAATAAGCAGGACCTGCTCTCGGAGTCCCTGTACAGCAGCTGCAGCCGCATCCAGCTGTAGGCTGTGTTCCTTGGCTGACTCTAACTGGACTGCCGCTGCTGTGCTGACTCTCTTGCGGGCGCAGACCGCGCAGGCCAGTACGAACCCCTTGACGTCGTTCCTCATGGTGGGCCACCAGAATCGACGAGCCAGGAAGGAGAACGTGCGATGAACGCCCGGGTGGCAGGCGAACCGGCTGGTATGGCCCCACTGGAGGACCCGGGACCGGACTGAGTTGGGGACAAAGAGATGATTAACCGGTACATTGCCTGGAGCGCGATGGAAGCGTAGGGCACGCCTTACCACCCCCTCGATGCCCAAGGTGACTACTCTCTCTGTGTCGGCTGGGGTCGTCATATTGGTTGGATCGTAATGTTATGGTTTGACACCGACCCCAAACGCACGACACAAGAGAGTAGGAATTCAGAGTTGCCAAAAACAAGGGCTTGTTTATTGAGACTAATTAATGAGCACAGAATAGTCAAGTCAAACCTTAGGGTGATGGCGCTGCTCCGACCGGCTGCCTCTCTGTTCGCTCCGTCGAGACTGTGTTTACTTTTGTTAATATTTATAGTTTTTAGAGTTTTGTTCGTACCAACTGTTGGTGCATTTAATGTATATGACCGTCAGTCACTCATAGACATTGGATTACGGGAAACTTACCAACTGGATTACTCACTGGATCAGCTTTCCGAACCGCATCAATGGCCTGAAGAAATTCTCCGGAGATCAGGACCAGATCCTTTGTTCCTAGACCCCAGGAACAGAGGAACCAGACGGCGAGGGAAGAGGGCTGGGATCCGTAACAGGCTGAGATCCAGACGCCACCGTACACCACTGCCCAGTATATTGCTAGCCAATGTACAATCAATTGACAATAAACTGGATGACATCCGAGCAAGGATTCAATATCAAAGAGACGTTAGGGACTGCAACGTCCTCTGCTTCACCGAGACGTGGTTGACGCCGGACGTCCCAGACCACGCAATTCAACCGGCTGATCACTTCTTTATCCATCGCAAGGATCGGACATCAGCAGAGTCCGGTAAACAACGTGGAGGAGGTATTGCCTTCATGTTTAACAAAAATTGGAGCGACCCAACTAACGTGAAGGAATTATCCAACCACTGCTCCCCAGAACTGGAATATATAACCATCAAGTGTCGTCCTTTCTTCCTCCCGAGGGAGTTAACGGCGATCGTCCTGGTCGGAGTGTATATTCCACCGCAAGCCAGCAACAAGGTTGCGCTCTCCAGACTACACGACGAGGTAAATAGAATCCAAGTGGCGAATGTTAACGCCGCCATTTTAGTTCTGGGAGATTTCAATAGCGCCAATCTGAGAAAGGTATTGCCTGACTTCTATCAGCATGTGACTTGCAACACCAGAGGCGGTAACATCCTAGATCACTGTTACACGCAATTTAAAGGTGGCTACAAGGCTCATTCTGATAGTGGCTTTGGTAAGTCAGATCACGCGTCCATCTTTCTTTCACCAAAGTACAGACAGAGAATTAAAAGTACTCCCGTAGTCTCGCGAGAGGTGCAGAAATGGGATGTGACGTCAGAGGAGACGATCCGGTCAGTGTTTCACCACACAGACTGGAATGTGTTCCGCGACACAGATAACATTAATGTCTACACGGAGACAGTGCTGGACTATGTTTGTACTAGGGTGAAAGAAACAATCCCCACTACCAAAATGAAAGTTTACCCAAATCAAAAACCCTGGGTAGACAAATCCGTCCGTGAAGCTCTGAGAGAGCGCACCAAAGCATACAACGACGGCCTAGAGGCAGGCAACATGAATGACCACAAGGTGGCGCGATACAACGTAAGGAGGACAGTGTCAGAGGCCAAACGACGCTACAGGGATAAAATTGAACTCCAGTTTGAACAAGCTGACTCTAGAGCTATGTGGCAGGGGCTCAAAACGATGACAGACTACAAAGGCGCCTCCCTCAAACTGAACAGTGACATCTCCTTAGCAAATGACCTCAATACCTTCTATGCGAGGTTTGATGCTGGTAATAACAACACCAGCTCACAAGCCTCGGCAATGGGGGGGGGGGGGGTCGGCTGCTGATGGAGGCGCAGTGTTCAGGGTAACAGAGCATGAGGTGAGGCGGACCTTTAAAAAAGTGAATATCAGGAAGGCAGCAGGTCCAGACGGCATCCCCGGCAGCGTCCTAAAAGTCTGTGCCGACCAACTGGCCCCAGTATTCACTGACATATTTAACCTGTCCTTAGAACAGGCTGTCATCCCCACCTGCCTGAAGAAGTCCACTATTATCCCTGTACCCAAAAAATCCAAGCCTGCTTGCCTCAACGACTACCGCCCTGTAGCTCTCACCTCCATAGCCATGAAGTGCTTTGAGAAGCTAGTAAAGGGCTACATCTGCTCCTCCCTCCCCATCAACATGGACCCCCTGCAATTTGCATACCGCCCCAACAGGTCCACGGAGGACGCCATATCCCATGTGCTGCACACAGCAGCATCACACCTGGACAAGAGGCAGGGGAACTATGTGAGAATGCTATTCATCGACTACAGCTCGGCATTCAATACCATAGTCCCCTCCATACTCATAGCCAAGCTCAGGGACCTGGGCTTTTGCTATGACCTCTGCCAGTGGGTCTTGGACTTCCTGACTGGCAGACCCCAGGTGGTGAGAGCAGGCAACTGCACCTCCTCATCCATCACCCTCAACATAGGGGCCCCCCAGGGCTGTGTTCTGAGTCCCCTCCTCTACTCCCTGTACACACACGACTGTGTGGCTCAGCGGAGTAGCAATACAATCGTCAAATTTGCTGACGACACAGTGGTGGTGGGCCTGATCTCTGCCAACGATGAGAGGGCCTACCTGGAAGAGGTCAAGGTCCTGGCGGGATGGTGCCAGGAAAACAGCCTCTCCCTGAACGTCAGCAAAACAAAGGAGATGATTGTGGACTTCAGGAGGTCGGGGGTCAAGGACTACAGCCCCCTCAGCATCGACGGGGCACCGGTTGAGAGAGTCAACAGCTTTAAGTACCTCGGAGCCTACATATCCGAGGACTTGACATGGACCACACACATTAACAGTGTTGTGAAGAAGGCACGACAACGCCTCTACTTCCTCAGGCGCCTAAGGAAGTTCCAAGTCAGCCAGAAGATCCTTAAGAACTTCTACTCATGTACAATAGAGAGCATCTTGACCGGCAACATCACCTCCTGGTTTGGGAATAGCACTGCACAAGACCAAAGCAGACTACAAAGAGTGACACGTTCAGCCGAACGCACAATTGGAGGGGGGCTCCCCACCCTCCAGAACATTTACTACAAGCGTTGCAAGGGCAAGGCTAAGAGAATCATTAAAGACTCCAGTCACCCGAACAACTGCCTCTTTGAACTGCTGCGGTCAGGCAAGCGATACAGGAGTCTCAAGGCTCCTACCAAGTGTCATGGAGAGGGACCCTGTCGGCCACCCGCCCCCTGCGGACGGGTGTCCCCCAGGGCTCGGTTTTAGGACCCCTTCTCTTCTCCCTCTACACTAAATCACTGGGTAACATTATCACGTCTCATGGCTTCTCCTACCATTGTTATGCCGACGATACTCAACTCTTCCTCTCCTTCCCTCCCTCAGATATCCACGTCTCTGTGCGGATCTCGGCCTGTCTGTCCGACATCTCAGCCTGGATGACGTCCAACCACCTCAAACTGAACCTAAGCAAAACAGAATTGCTCCACCTGCCGGCCAAATCCTCCCCCCTAACCGACCTTTCAATCACAGTCGAGAATGCAGCTGTGACTGCGTCCCCGACCGCCAAGAACCTTGGTGTTGTCCTCGACGACCAGTTGAACTTCTCTGCTCACATCGCAGCGACGACCAGAACCTGCCGATTCCTCCTGAGCAACGTCAGAAGGATACGCCCCTTCCTGACAAAAGAAGCCACCCAACTCCTCGTCCAATCAACAGTCATCTCCCGCCTCGACTACTGCAATGCACTGCTCGCTGGCCTCCCGGCCACTGCCACTAAGCCTCTTCAACTCATTCAGAACGCAGCGGCCCGCCTGATCTCAAACCTACCGAAGTCGGCCCATGTCACCCCACTTCTTAGGGACCTGCACTGGCTCCCCATTGCTGCACGAATCCGCTTCAAGGCCCTCGACCTAGCATACCGTGCGGCAAAGGGAACCGCTCCCGCCTACCTCCGGTCAATGGTCTCTAACTACACACCCTCAAGACCCCTACGCTCTGCATCTTCTGGCCGCCTCAGACCTACTCCTATCCAAGCTCCGGGAGGGTCATCAAAGAGAAGTCGCCTATTCTCAGTCCTTGCCCCACAATGGTGGAATGAACTACCCACCCCAGTTAGGACAGCCGAATCACGTCCAATCTTTCGCCGTCGACTAAAGACGCACTTCTTCAACCATTATCTGAATTAAAAAAAAAAAAAAAAAAAAAAAAAAAAAAAATCTAACCCTAACTAACCGTACTGTCATGCACTTGTCCTAATAAACTAACCTACACTGTAGCACTCAACACTTTGATGAACATTGTTGCTCAGCTGATAGAGTTGTGCCCTTCCTGATGGCTTGTCGTACAGAACTTGTAAGTCGCTTTGGATAAAAGCGTCAGCTAAATGACTAAATGTAAATGTAAATGTAAGGCGAGCACAGAAAGACTCAGAAGAAGCTTCTATCCCCAGGCCATCAGGCTGCTAAACGAACAATGAATGAACACTACACAACAACAACCACCAAACGCACATAGCACACACATCCACACGCACACACTCACTTTAAACAAACACACTGTAGCACCCACTCCACACACTTATAGCACACACCCACTTTAAACAAACACACTGTAGCACCCACTCCCCACACTTTATATTTATGGATGAAGGATTGCACTACAACTCGTACACCTTACTGTAAATTGTACCTAAAATTGTACCTCATCCCATTTCTGCTTTGCACTAGATAGTACTGTACATTAGTACACTGCATAGTATTGTGTATTGTATATTATATGGTAACTCAGAACATTGTACATATGTCTATACCGAACACTGTGACCTCATTTTCTTCTTCTAAATTCATGCTATATTATGTTATTATGTTATTTGATACTATCTTGTCTAGCACAGTCTCTGGAGCGTAACAGTAAGAAGCATTTTGTATGAAAGTATTCTGTACTTCTGTATGACAACTATTAAAGAACTTGAGAACTTGAAACAAGACAGGTACACAAGCAAGGGGGAAAATGTTCTGCTGCTCTGCAGCTTCTCCCGTGGTGGTAGTAGGGGGTAGCAGATGCTGACGTCTGAGCCGCTCTGCAGACTTCTCTCGGCAGAATCTCCGAAGTGTTGCGGGACCGAGAGAGAGAGAGAGGGAGCGAGTCAACAAGGGTGCAGGTGGAACGAGCAGGAGAACAGGAGAGGTGACTTCTACCCAAATACAAAAGTTATCCAAGTGAACTAATCTTCGTGTAAATACACACAGTGAGCAAAGTTCCAAAACACAATCCCAAGTGAATCTCTTCGTGTAAATACACACAGTGAGCACTGTTCCAAAACACAATCCCAAGTAGAGATGTTCCGATACCATTTTTTCCTTTCCGATCCGATTCCGATACCTAAGCTTTGGGTATCGGCCGATACCGATACTTATCCGATACCAGTGCATACATAAAAAAAAAAAAAAACGATATTATATAAATTTTTTATAAATATATATATATATATTTTTTTTTTTAACAAATACTGTTTTATATATACTGTTTTTTAGTCATAACTAGAAAGTAATGGTATTTATTCAACAACAGGTGATTGTATAGATTTGTATTAGTATCATTAATCAATGAGTATGGGGCTTCAGCACTGCAGATATACCCTACTCCAATGATCCACACGGACATTATACGTTGCTGCACTCGCTACCCACTGGCTCTGCAGATATACCCTACTCAGTCTGTCTACAAGGCTCCGTTCAGTAGCAGTCGGATCTGTTTTGATTTTTGCACAATAAATATTCAACATTCTCTTTTGAGACTCCGCCTCAGACTCTTATCATTTGGCACTAAAAGCTAAACATTGTCGCCGATATGGCTGTCCGCAACATGTCATTAATTGTGTACGCGACGTGCAATTGTGCTAATTGTGCATGCTAGCTAACGTTACCGTTAGCTAGCATGAGCTACCGGTATATGGGAAGACCATAGAAGACTGTAACGTTACTGGTGACATTGTGATTTAACTTGGAATACTCCTTTGCCAACTTGCTGTACTTTGCTTGCAGGTCTGCAGCCATTATTGCTGGATTATATGAATAGCCCCAACTTTAGCCAAGGTAATGTTAAAGCTAGCTTTCGGTTAGCCGTTCAATGCTAATAACACCAGCCACCAAGCGAACCCATGAGCTCGCCGTCAACACCGCTCTGTCGGGACGATGACATTTAAGAAAGTATCTGCTGTTAAAATGACAAATGGCATTGACACTTTAATCGATTAAGCACACGTTTGTTTTATAATGCTTACTCAACAGACCACAGTGTTGTTGATAAATTACGTCATATGGTATCGGAGCGCAGCATTAGAGGGTACTCGCCGATACCGATACCAGCATTTTAGCCAGTATCGGCGGCTTTTCCGATACCAGTATCGGTATCGGAACAACTCTAATCCCAAGTGAATATCTTCGGTGCAAAAATAGACACTGAGAGTGAAGTCCAAAAAACAATCCAATGTGAATACTATCTTCGGTGTGAACAACACACAGTGGGAGATGTAAAGTCCCAAAAATATTATCCCAGTGAGAACAACAAAAAGGCGATCGCTGGGTGAGTGACTGTCTGATAAAAAAGGTGGTAATCTTCAGTGTTATAGAAACACACGAAAACGGAATTTGATCAAGACAGTCAGTAAAAAACTCACCCAGACGTAGTGCGTAATGAGTGCTGGAACAGCAGCGGAGCGAGCGCGTCTCCACGGGGAAAAGGTGTCCAAGAGGAAGGCTTCTTGGAATATCCTGGAGGTAAAGCACAGAGAGCAAACAGCAGCAGCAGCAGGAACGGAGAATGCAAACAGAGAAATATCAAAACGATCCAACAAAACTAGAGTGGAGAAACGGGGTATAAATAATACGGGATTGATTGATTGACAAGCAGTGACAGCTGGGGAATGTGATTGAAAAGCGTGCGGACGGGAGAGAACCAATCAACGACGTCTCTGATTAACAGAAACAAATGAAAACAGAGCGAGGTGGTTTAAAGGAACAGAGCGAGTGGGAGAGCAGCGGACCAATCATCACAGTACTTCAAGAAGCCCGTGGTGGGGAAAGAGCCAAACGTTACAGAAATATTACAAATTAAGTTTTTTATGACCTTGAATGTGATGCAATCTTTTCATGCACTAACGTGACAACTCTGTCAGTTACTTAACAAGGCACAAGGGTTAAGTCAGTGATAAAAGTGTCTTTCAAGGATAAGTGAGCTCCTGCACTGATTATTATAGTTCAATATTCAATATTTGATCACCAAAACCCCCCAAAAAGCATAAAAAGGGGGCCCCCCGCCCGAAAAGGGCCCTTAAAAATCGTGCTTGCGCGCTACGCACGCTCGGTTTATATATACACACAAGTGTAGTGCCCTTTTCAGCCTTTGAGCACCTGCCCCTCTAAAGTCCTGTGCACGTCCCTGATTTCAAAGGTACTCACAGTTGCACAAGGGTTTCGGACAGCAATGCAAAAAAATGCACAATGCAAAAAAAGTGCAGAAGAAGAAAGGCAGTCATTTTGAAGGAAAGCAGTAGCTTAAGTTGACATGTTTATAAAAAAATATTTAAATGTTTATTAGCAATGCCGAGCTTTCAAACCCTAGCGTATGTCTGTCTGAAACCCTTGTGCAACTGTGAGTATCTTTGAAATTTCTCTGTGACACTTGTACGACGAGCAACTGTGTGTGTGTGTGTGTGTGTGTGTGTGTGTGTGTGTGTGCGTGCGTGCGTGCGTGCGTGCGTGCGTGTGTGCGTGCGTGCGTGTGTGATAGTAAGAGAGACAGAGAGAGGGAGAAATAGTGTGTTTGTGCATGTGTGTGTACATTTCCGATCAGATGCCCAGGGTTCTTTAACGACCAAATTCAGACCGGACCTTGGTTTAACGTGTCATGACATTATAAATGGGAAATACACTTATGTGAATGTTGTACTTTGACCTTGTCTTGTGTCTGACCATCTTCCTCCCTGCCGCAGCACTTATTAACCAAACAAGCTTAACCTTACTTACCATACATACAGTGATAGTGACACACAGCAGTGACACTATAGCAGTCTGTCTCAGTCACGGTGATGTTCACTTCCCACTCACCTCTATGAGTGTTTGACACAAACATTCCAAAGATATAAAATGTATGTAAGATTAAATGCTTTGATGATTTAAAACAATGTTGCAGTAGTATTGTGCATTCAAATTTCAGTAAAAAAATTTAACTTTTTAAAAATTTTAAATAATACGCCCAAAAGTATTGCTTCCCCCCCCCCCAAATTCTTCATGAATTAATTGTATAATTTAAAACATTTTGGTGGGTCCAAAATTAATGTTGTTGTTATGTGCATGTATCCCCTCCCTATACTTCCCATTTTCCCACATGGAATGCACCTGATTGGATACATGACATGCTGTTGCTCGAGTCTAGTGTGACATCTATTGGCTGAATGTTATCTACACAGCACCTTTAAGTTTTTCTTTGGGCCCTTTTTTTTTTTTATCACAATGTGTCAGGTGGGTAAGCACAGTTGCAGCTAATAAAATGAATAATGGGTTTACTTGATTGAGGTGTGCCAGTAGTCACTATCGTGGCTTTATTGTTAGTGTTTTGACATTTGGACAGAGCTTCCATTCCGAAGCTTCTGTTCAACATTTGACTCACCAGTGCAGTTACTTTGGGCGTCAATCGTGTCTGCGTCCATTAGGGTTTGCTCCATGGTCCATTACCTTGCTAAGCAAGATCTTGCATAGGGCCCCAAAATAATCTAGAAACGGTCACTGAGTTAGGCTATTTGCCAAGCTTGGCACAAAAAGTTACATTGACTGTAAATGTCACTGCGTCCTATATTTCCTAATCAAAAGCTCTCCACCGCCAACAGGTTCATAGTCCTGCTCCATGATCATATTACTGAAAAGGGCTTGAATGAATGAATGAATGAATGAATGAATGAATGAATGAATGAATGAATGAAACTGTATTTAACAGATTGCAGAATGGGTACAATACAGTACGGCTCAATACACACAATTGTTAAGGGGATGCAGACCAGAGAAAGACGTTTGTCTTGTTTACATCAGGGTCCCCCATTTTCAATTCATAGTGACATTTATGACATACACAACATACATGACATTTATAGCATAGGGACATACATGACATACAGGTATGTAGTACTGTTACATTTGTGACATATATGATATGCAAATATAAAGTGTTACCCATAGATCCTAACAGAGATTATATACATATGATGGGGAGGAGACTGTACATTAGGAGGGGAAAAAATATCTAAATATATACATACGGTGGGGAGAAAATATATACATATGGTGGGGAGGAAACTGTCTATTTGGGGGGGGGGGGGGGGGGGGGTTGGACCTTTACGGTGGCCAGTTTCGAATTGAGGCCTCCCGTAGGTGCTCTTTAAGAGCGGTTTTGAATGTGGGTAGGGATTCACATCTTTTTACGGCTGTGGGTAGGGCGTTCCACATTGTTGTGGCATAATTGCTAAATGTGTTTAGTCCCTTGTTTGTGCCGAATCTGGGTTGCACATGATTTGTGGAACTTTCTGGGCGTGGTATTCACTTACCTTTGGGAAGTATTTCGACATATGCAGCAGACCAGTTTGTTGAGCATTCCATTATACCAAGGCCATCTTCACAGAGCAGGTCTCAGTTTGGATCAACTCACAGGAGTAGGTGAGAGTTGTTGACTTGAGTTTAACACATTACAAAATGTGTTTATATAGCATCGTGTAACTCTTTTCTTTGTACGTTTCTCCTTATTTTCACAAGGGTGAAGGTGTTGTAATAATGTATATTGTGAAGCCTATTGAGAGTGGACATGTAACTGATAATGGGATATATAAATAAACTTCCCTTGGGTCAACATTCAACAATTAGGCTACATTTGATTTGTTGAAAGGTATCCGACAGTTTTTCTACAAGTAAGTTAGTAACAAAAGCGTTTGTTTATATTCACATGGATGTCCACCCACATAGGCAAGAGTTTTACATTGTTGTCCTATTCTACAAGCCGAATACATTACACACTGACTACACTAACTCACAACCTTTGCAAAGTCCATTTAGCCATTTTCTTTGCTCTCGCAATGTTTACACCCCATTCATGTTAAGTTTCACTTTTGGTTTGGCGAAGTTTGACATCCTTTGTTGCGTGGAGATCAGATAGAGCTGGTGAGTAAATGTGTTAAACTGCGTTCAAATCAAGTTTAAAAAAACGTATAATTACCGGAGTTTGATCAAGATAACTGATACCCAGCACGCCCTGGCAACGCGTCTTGCTTCCAATAGCATAAATCTGCAGAGCCGCAGAGCCCAATGTCTGGGCGGGGCTTCGGGGCTTGTACTGTGCGTTGCTGTGCGTGGGCGGGGCTTCGGGGCTTGTACTGTGCGTTGCTGTGCGTGGGCGGGGCGTCGGGGCTTGTACCGTGCGTTGCACTACTGCGGATGGGGGGGGGGGGGGGGCTCTCGTGCGACATTTCCGTATGTTGTGGATATTATGGATATACTGATATAAGAATCTACTCTACTCATCTAATCTAATCATGACATTTGATATACAGATATAATAATCTAATCTACTCATCTAATCTAATCTAATCATGACATTTATGACATACAGATATACAGTACTGTTACATTTGTGATTGATTGAAAATTGTATTAACAGATTGCAGAATGGGTACAATACAGTACAGCTCAATACACACAATAGGGGACATGTACTATAAATGTCATTTTTCAGGAGTTAGTATCAATGTGTTTTAGTCTCTAAATACCATATTGGCGGATTGCTCTGATTCAGCTCAGATAATTTCCTGCTCCAGTAAATGAGTCCATCCTGATTTGAAGGCCTGAGTCACGTCATTCAGGCTCTGGGTAGAAGACAGTGATGTGATTGGCTCTGTGGTTGTAGCTAATGCCCGCCCACTTCCTCATACTGCGAGGCAGATTGAAACCCGACACCTCTGCATACTCTGGAGGGAGAGAGAGAGAGATAGGAGGAATACTAGGACCGCTACTCTTCCTAATTTATGCAAATGACATGTCGTCAGCCTGTGACTGCAACTTGTTCCTGTTTGCGGACGACTCAGCCCTGCTGGTCTCTGACAAGAACAAGTTGCAGGTTGAAAAAACCCTCAGCTCGGAACTAGGCAAAATCTGCATATGGCTCGCTGATAACAAACTATCATTACACATGGGCAAAACAGAGTCCATTCTCTTCGGTTCAAATAACAAACTCAGCAAGACCGATGGCTTCTCAGTTACAGTGGGTGACAATATTGTCACAAGGAAAGACGAAATTACCTACCTGGGTTCCATCCTAGAGGCAAATCTTTCCTGTGACAAAATGGCATCCAATGTAATAAAAAAAGTCAACCAACGAACTAGATTCTTGTACTGGATCTCCTCTCTGGTAAACAAGAATACCCTGAAGACTCTGGCAGGAGCACTCATTCAAGGGTACTATGACTATGCGTGCACCTCATGGTACCAAAGCACCTCAAAGGCGCTTAAAACAAAATTACAAACATCACAAAACAAACTGGTCAGACTACTACTTGACCGGAACCCCAGAACCCACCTCACCCCTGCCCACTTTGACAACCTAGGATGGCTTAGAGTAGACGACAGAGTACAGCAACTTGCAATGGGCCTGGTCTACAAGATACACTATACGACCGGGGTGCCCATGTACATGTCAAAATACTTCCCAAAGGTCAGTGAATACCACAACCACTACACCAGAGGAAGCTCAACAAATCATGTTAAACCCAGATTTGGCTCAAACAAGGGACTAAACACGTTTCGCAATTATGCCACAACAATGTGGAACGCCCTACCCAAAGCTGTAAAGGAGTGTGAATCCCTGCCCACATTCAAAACCGCTCTTAAAGAGCACCTACGGGAGGCTGCAATTCGAAACTGGCCACCGTAAATGCCCAAAACCCCCACCACCTCCTAATAGACAGTCTCCTCCCCACCGCATGTATATATTCCCTCCCCGCCGTATGTATATTTCTCTCCCACCCACCCACCCCCTCCTAATGTACAGTCCCCTCCCCATCATATGTATATACTCTGTCAGGATCTAGGGGTAACAGGACTGTATATTGGAATACCGTTTATGTCACAAATGTATCAGTACTAAATACCTATATGTCCCTATGCCATAAATGTCATGTATGTTGTGTATGTCATAAATGTCTATATGAATTGAAAATGGGGGACCCTGATGGAAACAAGACAAACGTCTTTCTCAGGTCTGCATCCCCTTAACAATTGTATGTATTCAGCCGTACTGTATTGTACCCATTCTGCAATCTGTTAAATAAAGTTTTCATTCATTCATAGAGAGGGAGAGAGAGAGGGAGAGACAGAGAGAGAGAGAGAGAGGGAGACAGAGAGAGAGAGGGAGGGAGCACTTGGGGGGGGGGGGGGGGGACCTGCCGCGCCACACGGGAGAGGGGAGGAAGGGAGGCCCCCCCCCCCACACAAGCTGCCACAGGGAGAGAAAAAACAAAAGGAAGAGACGGCCTGTCTTTTTTTTCTCTCTCTCTCTCTCTCTCTCTCTCTCTCTCTCTCTCTCTCTCTCTCTCTCTCTCTCTCTCTCTCTCTCTCTCTGTCTACCAGTCGCAGACTGTATGGACTGACTGTCACTCAAAGTGCTTATGGGCAGAGCCAGGCCATGACAGCCTGAAATCTTGGAGCTGAAAAATGATGGTTTTGAGTACTTGATTAGAAATATAAAACAATGCATTTTTTTGAAAAAAACCTTACAGATGTCTTCAATAGACTAACAGGAATTGTGTAAAGTTGCCCAAATAGTGATAGGAATAGCAGTACATGTCCCCTTTAAGGGGATGCAGACCAGAGAAAGACTTCCGTCTTGTTTCATCAGGTTCCCCCATTTTCAATTCATCATAACATATATAACATACAGATAGACAGTACTGTTACATCTAGACATTTATGACATACCAGATCTACAAATAATTAATATATAATAATAATAATTGTGTGTATTGAGCTGTACTGTACTGTACCCATTCTGCAATCTGTTCATTAAAGTGTTCAATCAATCAATTCAATCATATACAGTAGGCTACTGTTAAATGTGTGACATACAAGATATGCAAATATGGTTAGTTACATAGATGGAGAGACTAATGAACTAAGTACCAGTCTTCTCCTCAGACATAACATCAGTTTTTCATTAATGTGACATACTATAAAATCAGTTTATTTACAGTGCAATGAAATAGTATGGATTACTGTTACTGTACAGTTCAGTCATCTTTACCTTCTGTTTGGTATCCACAGTTTAAAACCTGACAGTCTTCCCTCTTGTCTGACTGACACCCACTCTTAATGGTTTATATGGTATACCAGTAAACACAATGGGTTTGATAAGCGATTGTTATCGATTGGACCCCACAGAGATGTAAATATTCTATTCGAATCCAGGTACTTTCTGTGTGGAGTTGGCATGTTCTCCCTTTGTCTTTGTGGGTTTCCTCCAGTTTCCTCCCCGCAACTGACTGTGGTGTTTTACAGTTCAGACCGATCTGGTACAGTAGCTCTGACTGTGGGGTTTTACAGTTCAAACATACACAGCCTCCGTCAGAGGAGAGGATAAAGGCTCTGTCGGGCAGCTGACCACATCTCCTCATCACACACAGATGACCAGATACACATTTCACACATTTTCAAGTTGAAGAATTTTAATTTTAATGTACTGAATAATACAGGTACTTAAATTAATGTTCAATTCATCAAGACATTTACAGACATACAAATATACAGTACTATGTAAGAAAAAAGCATCAAGTCATGTTTATCATTTTGGACTAAAATAGAGGAATGTTGCTCAAGGTTATAAAATGCAGTTGTGCGCACTAAGCAACACATTTTACAATGATGATGTGTATTGCGGTGGACAATAACAGAGAATGTGAAGTTGAACACCTTGTGAGAATGGTTCATGTTTAACATAGCTTTAACATTAGTTCAACATTAATAAAGTAGTCAAAACGTGGGCCAAAATAATAGCAACTTCACATTCACATAGCGTTAGTTGGGTGTTTACAGGGAATATTAGCTAACGTGTAGCTAACGTTAGGTTAGTGCAGAACTAGCCCCCAGCTGCAATCCCGGAGCTAACGTTAGCTCACCACTAAAGCAAATTACAGACGGAAAATAGGCCCTAATGTCCAAAATAGCGAAGGTGCCCCGGCCCGGCCTAAGGTACTTACATTTTCACTGAAAGACATATTTGGTTATTTTTCAACGAAGAAGAATGAATGTTAAACCAGAGCTAGAAGTAGAAACTCATATTTGCTCATATGCTCCACACGCACTATGAAGCCCCGCCCAATATCGCATGCGCAGTAGTGCAACGCACAGTACAAGCCCCGAAGCCCCGCCCACGCACAGCAACGCACAGTACAATCCCCGAAGCCCCGCCCAGACATTGGGATCTGCGGCTCTGCAGATATACCCTACTCCTTGCTTCAGGTGTAGTCTGACGTCACTGGTTGTTCCATCCATAGGTATAGGGATTTATCTTTGGGAAAATGGATGATCGGTTATTGTAACAATTCTGCCACATGGAAATTGAAAAGCTTTCCATTTTTGCACAAAATGAGGTCCCACTCCCTTCTATCACTAACATTATTGTTTAAGCATTTTTGGTTGAAATAAAATTTGGCGATTTTTGTTAATGATTAATTGCGAATATTTTCATGTTGAGCTATAGATTGTGGATGAATAAGCACAGAAAGGTACACCATGCAAATGTTAATGTTTTATTTGTTTTAAACGAGACGATTTAGAAATGGGCAATGGGGAAATACATTGTGTTGGACAGAGGGTGGAACACGAAAAACGGCAATGACGTCATTTTTGTTTTTTCCTGTTTGTTAACAGAATTCGGCTATAGAGCGACAATAATGTGGTCAAGAGGCATGGTTTCTATCTTGAGCCTTAACTGGCGTGGTTTATTTATTCACATGAAGAGCAGCAGTTCTACAGGTCTTCTCTCACTGAGAGACATGGGGGGAGAGAAAGAAATGGGAGGAGACATAGCTACTTATACTCGCCACCTGGTAGTACTCCTGAGTGTCTCCGCCTAGGGCGCCCTCTAGTGGACACAGTTATATATGCAGGTAGACAGTCACTAGTGTGAACAGTTATATTGCAGTTAGACAGTTACTAACAATCCTACACAGAACCTCTGCCTTCAACACTGTTGCACCCTCTGTTCCACTTAATGTATTTCCCCATTGCCCATTTCAAAAAATGGTTTGTTTAAAACAAATAAAGCATGGACATTGGCATGGTGTACCTTTCTGTGCGTATTCATCCACAATCTATAGCTCAACATGAAAATATTCGCAATTAATCGTAAAGGTAGCAAAATAACGTACGGTTATGTATATAACCATAGTTCTGTATCGTTAGTGGCTTAGCTTGGCATCGCCTTCTGCACTATCTCGCGTACGTGCACGCGTACTGAATAAACCACAAATGTACCTCTAATACCAGTATTAGTCTGACCACACCCCTCATCAGCTTACCTTCATAAGCAGGTGTGTGGTCACCTGCTCTCCTCCTTCTCGCTTTCACCACAAGGAAGAGGTGCCTCGGTAGATCCCCACACTTGACACCATGATGGAAGAAATTGGATTAGGAACAGCTTGGGAAACAAGGATACGTTGACATCATATCTTTATTTTCTCTCTCACTATTTTCGAGAAAATACGGCGATATTGTCTTCGTACTGGAGTGTCTAGAAGATGATGATCATTCTACAAACCCTCCACCGGTTTTCGTATTGGGAGCACGCCGCTGCATGCTTCTCAACTGCAGTTCCTTGCTGTGTTTGTTGGGGTGAAACCTGTCAGGCCACAGCTGAACTGTCGGACATGCCGCTGTTGTGAGGAGCGGTGCGTTCCAGGTTGGGTGAGTAGTGTTTGCTGGCGGGCTCCACTTGTCTGTTAGTGCTATGGGGGCTACTAGACAAAGTTTATGGAAACCGGCCCCAGGCTAGGGTCCTTTGTTTAGCCGTCTAGGCGACAGAAGGCCTTGGTCTGGCGACCAAATTTCTCAGTTCTTCGCTTGATATAATTAATACAAATGTCCAATATAACGGAATTCGTTAGCTCATAAAAATGTGATTATAACAGACTGTTGTTTATTAATGTCGGGCGACTGCCCACAGACACCTATTTGATTTAAAGTCGGCAGCAGCACGAGTCTCTGGACTTATTTTATTTGGAATATAATGACTTTATACGCAAAAGTAGCCTAGTTTTAAGTAAAAATATTATAAATCTACATGCCTTGATGATGTCATTCTTTTGTTTTGTTGTCATTCTTTTGCCTATCAATTGTTTTTAAGCTCAATAAACTCTGACTCAAACTCAAATTTCTCTCATTTGACCGGTAGATTGAAATCTACCAGACACTGAGGCCGGCAACAATTTTTTCTAACGGAAACCCTGCTCCAACAGCC